>NC_057806.1:3354583-3654583 GCF_018294505.1 Triticum aestivum
GGGGGGGGTGCGGCCGGCCAGGAGGAGGGCGCGCCAGGAGGAGTCCTACTCCCACCGGGAGTAGGATTCCCCCCCCCTTTCCTAGTTGGAATAGGATTCGGGAAGGGGGAAAGAGGAGAGAGAGAAGGAAGGGGGGCGCCGCCCCCCTCTCCTTGTCCTATTCGGACTAGGGGGGGAGGGGCGCGCGACCCAGCCCTGGCCACCTCTCCTCTCTTCCACTAAAGCCCACTAAGGCCCATATACCTCCCGGGGGGTTCCGGTAACCTCCCTGTACTCCGGTAAAATCCCGATTTCACCCGGAACACTTCCGATATCCAAATATAGGCTTCCAATATATCAATCTTTATGTCTCAACCATTTCGAGACTCGTCGTCATGTCCGTGATCACATCCGGGACTCCGAACAAACTTCGGTACATCAAAAAGCATAAACTCATAATATAACTGTCATCAAAACCTTAAGCGTGCAGACCCTACGGGTTTGAGAACAATGTAGACATGACCGAGACACGTCTCCGGTCAATAACTAATAGCAGAACCTGGATGCTCATATTGGCTCCTACATATTCTACGAAGATCTTTATCGGTCAGACCACATAACAACATACTTTGTTCCCTTTGTCATCGGTGTGTTACTTGCCCGAGATTCGATCGTCGGTATCTCAATACCTAGTTCAATCTCGTTACCGGCAAGTCTCTTTACTCGTTTCATAATACATCATCTCGCAACTAACTCATTAGTTGCAATGCTTGCAAGGCTTATGTGATGTGCATTACCGAGAGGACCCAGAGATACCTCTCTGACAATCGGAGTGACAAATCCTAATCTCGAAATATGCCAACCCAACATTTACCTTTGGAGACACCTGTAGAGCTCCTTTATAATCACCCAGTTATGTTGTGACATTTGGTAGCACACAAAGTGTTCCTCCGGGAAACGGGAGTTGCATAATCTCATAGTCATAGGAACATGTATAAGTCACGAAGAAAGCAATAGCAACATACTAAATGATCGGGTGCTAAGCTAATGGAATGGGTCATGTCAATCACATCATTCTCCTAATGATGTGATCCCGTTAATCAAATAACAACTCTTTTGTTTATGGTTAGGAAACATAACCATCTTCAATTAACGAGCTAGTCAAGTAGAGGCATACTAGTGACACTTTGTTTGTCTATGTATTCACACAAGTATTATGTTTCCGGTTAATACAATTCTAGCATGAATAATAAACATTTATCATGATATAAGGAAAGAAATAATAACTTTATTATTGCCTCTAGGGCATATTTCCTTCAGTCTCCCACTTGCACTAGAGTCAATAATCTAGTTCACATCGCCATGTGATTTAACAGCAATAGTTCACATCACCATGTGATTAACACCCATAGTTCACATCGATATGTGATCAACACCCAAAGGGTTTACTAGAGTCAGTAATCTAGTTCACATCGCTATGTGACTAAGGTGTGATCATGTTTTGCTTGTGAGATAATTTTAGTCAACGGGTCTGTCACATTCAGATCTGTAAGTATTTTGCGAATTTCTATGTCAACAATGCTCTGCACGGAGCTACTCTAGCTTATTGCTCCCACTTTCAATATGTATCTAGATCGAGACTTAGAGTCATCCAGATCTGTGTCAAAACTTGCATCGACGTAACTTTTTACGACGAACCTTTTTGTCACCTCCATAATTGAGAAATATTTCCTTATTCCACTAAGGATAATTTTGACCGCTGTCTAGTGATCTACTCTTAGATCACTATTGTACTCCCTTGCTTAACACAATGTAGGGTATACAATAGATCTGGTACACAGCATGGCATACTTTATAGAACCTATGGCTGAGGCATAGGGAATGACTTTCATTCTATTTCTATCTTCTGCCGTGGTCGGGCTTTGAGTCTTACTCAATTTCACACCTTGTAACACAGTCAAGAATTCTTTCTTTGACTATTCCATTTTGAACTACTTCAAAATTTTGTCAAGGTATGTACTCGTTGAAAAAAACTTATCAAGCGTTTTGATCTATCTCTATAGATCTTGATGCTCAATATGTAAGCAGCTTCACCGAGGTCTTTCTTTGAAAAACTTCTTTCAAAACACTCCTTTATGCTTTGCAGAATAATTCTACATTATTTCCGATCAACAATATGTCATTCACATATACTTATCAGAAATGTTGTAGTGCTCCCACTCACTTTCTTGTAAATACAGGCTTCACTTCAAGTCTGTATAAAGCTATATGCTTTGATCATCTCATCAAAGCATATATTCCAACTCCGAGATGCTTGCACCAGTTCATAGATGGATCGCTGGAGCTTGCACATTTTGTTAGCACCTTTAGGATTGACAAAACCTTCTGATTGTATCATATACAACTCTTCTTTAATAAATCCATTAAGGAATGCAGTTTTGTTTATCCATTTGCCAGATTTCATAAAATGCGGCAATTGCTAACAAGATTCGGACATACTTAAGCATATATACGAGTGAGAAAATCTCATCGTAGTCAACACCTTGAACTTGTCGAAAACCTTTTGCGACAATTCTAGCTTTGTAGATAGTAACACTAGTATCAGCGTCCGTCTTCCTCTTGAAGATCCATTTATTTTCTATGGCTTGCCGATCATCGGGCAAATCCATCAAAGTCCATACTTTGTTCTCATACATGGATCATATCTCATATTTTATGGCCTCAAACCATTTCGTGGAATCTGGGCTCATCATCGCTTCCTCATAGTTCGCAAGTTCGTCATGGTCTAGTAACATGACTTCCAGAACAGGATTACCGTACCACTCTGGTGCGGATCTCACTCTGCTTTACCTACGAGATTTGGTAGTAACTTGATCTGAAGTTACATGATCATCATCATTAGCTTCCTCACTAATTGGTGTAGTAGTCACAGGAACAGATTTCTGTGATGAACTACTTTCCAATGAGGGAGCAGGTATACTTACCTCATCAAGTTCTACTTTCCTCCCACTCACTTCTTTCGAGAGAAACTCCTTCTCTAGAAAAACTCCGAATTTAGCAACAAAAGTCTTGCCTTCGGATTTGTGATAGAAGGTGTACCCAACAGTCTCCTTTGGGTATCCTATGAAGACATATTTCTCCGATTTGGGTTTGAGCTTATCAAGATGAAACTTTTTCATATAAGCATCACAATCCCAAACTTTAAGAAACGACAACTTTGGTTTCTTGCCAAACCACAGTTCAGATTGTGTCGTCTCAACGGACTTAGATGGTGCCCTTTTAAACGTGAATGCAGTTGTCTTTAATGCATAACCCCAAAACGATAGTGGTAGATCGATAAGAGACATCATAGATCGCACCATATCTAATAAAGTACGGTTATGATGTTCGGACACACCATTATGCTGTGGTGTTCCAGGTGGCGTGAGTAGTGAAACTATTTCACATTGTTTTAACTGAAGGCCAAACTCGTAACTCAAATATTTTACCTCTGAGATCATATCGTAGAAACTTTTATTTTCTTGTTACGATGATTCTCCACTTCACTCTGAAATTCTTTGAACTTTTCAAATATTTCAGACTTGTGTTTCATTAAGTAGATATACCCATATCTGCTCAAATCATCTGTGAAGGTCAGAAAATAATGATACCCGCCACGAGCCTTAACACTCATCGGATCTCATACATCAGTATGTATTATTTCCAATAAGTCAGTTGCTCGGTCCATAGTTCCGGAGAACGGCGTTTTAGTCATCTTGCCCATGAGGCATGGTTCGCAAGCATCAACTGATTCATAATCAAGTGATTCCAAAAGCCCATCAACATGGAGTTTCTTCATGCGCTTTACACCAATATGACCTAAACGGCAGTGCCACAAATAAGTTGCACTATCATTATTAACTTTGCATCTTTTGGTTTCAATATTATGTTTATGTGTATCACTACGATCGAGATCCAACAAACTATTTTCATTGGGTGTGTAACCATATAAGGTTTTATTCATGTAAACAGAACAACAATTTATTCTCTTAATTAAATGAATAACCGTATTACAATAAACATGATCAAATCATATTCATGCTCAACGCAAATACCAAATAACACTTATTCAGGTTCAACACTAATCCCGAAAGTATAGGGAGTGTGCAATGATGATCATATCCATCTTGGAACCACTTCCAACACACATCATCACTTCACCCTTAACTAGTCTCTGTTTATTCTGCAACTCCTGTTTCGAGTTACTAATCTTAGCAACTGAACTAGTATCAAATACTGAGGGGTTGCTATAAACACTAGTAAAGTACACATCAATAACATGTATATCAAATATACTTATGTTCACTTTGCCATCCTTCTTATCCGCCAATCACTTGGGGTAGTTCCGCTTCCAGTGACCAGTCCCTTTGCAGTAGAAGCACTTAGTCTCAGGCTTAGGACCAGACTTGGGCTTCTTCACTTGAGCAGCAACTTGCTTGTTGTTCTTCTTGAAGTTCCCCTTCTTCCCTCTACCCTTTTCTTGAAACTAGTGGTCTTGTCTACCATCAACACTTGATGTTCTTCTCGATTTCTACCTTCGTCAATTTCAGCATTACGAAGAGCTTGGGAATTGTTTCCGTTATCCCTTGCATATTATAGTTCATCACGAAGTTCTACTAACTTGGTGATGGTGACTAGAGAATTCTGTCAATCACTATTTTATCTGGAAGATTAACTCCCACTTGATTCAAGCGATTGTAGTACCCAGACAATCTGAGCACATGCTCACTAGTTGAGCGATTCTCCTCCATCTTTTAGCTATAGAACTTGTTGGAAAATTCATATCTCCTAACTCGGGTATTTGCTTGAAATATTAACTTCAACTCCTGGAACATCTCATATGTTCCATGACGTTCAAAACGTCTTTGAAGTCCCGATTCTAAGCCATTAAGTATGGTGCACTAAACTATCAAGTAGTCATCATATTGAGCTAGCCAAACTTTCATAACGTCTACATATGCTCCCGCAATAGGTCTATCACCTAGCGGTGCATCAAGGACATAATTCTTCTGTGCAGCAATGAGGATAAACCTCAGATCTTTCAACACAATTTTCTCTAGGAACATATAAAAATAAACACAGGGAAGCAACAACGCGAGCTATTGATCTACAACATAATTTGCAAAATACTACCAGGACTAAGTTCATGATAAATTTAAAGTTCAATTAATCATATTACTTAAGAACTCCCACTTAGAAAGACATCCCTCTAATCTTCTAAGTGATCACGTGATCCAAATCAACTAAACCATGTCCGATCATCACGTGAGATGGAGTTGTTTCATTGGTGAACATCGCTATGTTGATCATATCTACTATATGATTCACGCTCGACCTTTCGGTCTCCGTGTTCCGAGGCCATATTTGTATATGCTTGGCTCGTTAAGTATAACCTGAGTATTCTGCGTGTGCAACTGTTTTGCACCCGTTGTATTTGAACGTAGAGCCTATCACACCCGATCATCACGTGGTGTCTCAGCACGAAGAACTTTCGCAACGGTGCATACTCAGGGAGAACACTTCTTGATAATTAGTGAGAGATCATCTTATAATGCTACCGTCAATCAAAGCAAGATAATATGTAGAAAAGATAAACATCACATGCAATCAATATAAGTGATATGATATGGCCATCATCATATTGTGCTTGTGATCTCCATCTTCGAAGCACCGTCGTGATCACCATCGTCACCGACATGACACCTTGATCTCCATCGTAGCATCGTTGTCGTCTCGCTAATCTTATGCTTCCATGACTATCGCTACCGCTTAGTGATAAAGTAAAGCATTACAGCGCGATTGCATTGCATACAATAAAGTGACAACCATATGGCTCCTGCCAGTTGCCGATAACTCGGTTACAAAACATGATCATCTCATACAATAAAATTTAGCATCATGTCTTGACCATATCACATCACAACATGCCCTGCAAAAACAAGTTAGACGTCCTCTACTTTGTTGTTGCAAGTTTTACGTGGCTGCTACGGGCTTAAGCAAGAACCAATCTTACCTACGCATCAAAACCACAACGATAGTTTGTCAAGTTGGTGCTGTTTTAACCTTCGCAAGGACCGGGCGTAGCCACACTCGGTTCAACTAAAGTTGGAGAAACTGTCACCCGCTAGCCACCTTTGTGCAAAGCACGTCGGGAGTACCGGTCTCGCGTAAGCGTACGCGTAATGTCGGTCTGGGCCGCTTTGTCCAACAATACCGCCGAACCAAAGTATGACATGCTGGTAAGCAGTATGACTTATATCGCCCACAACTCACTTGTGTTCTACTCGTGCATATAACATCAACACATAAAACCTAGGCTCTGATACCACTCTTGGGGAACGTAGTAATTTCAAAATTTTCCTACGCACACGCAAGATCATGGTGATGCATAGCAACGAGAGGGGAGAGTGTGATCTACGTACCCTTGTAGACCGACAGCGGAAGCGTTAGCACAACGCGGTTGATGTAGTCGTACGTCTTCACGGCCCGACCGATCAAGCACCGAAACTACGGCACCTCCGAGTTTTAGCACATGTTTAGCTCGATGACGATCCCTGGACTTCGATCCAGCAAAGTGTCGGGGAAGAGTTCCGTCAGCACGACGGCGTGGTGACGATCTTGATGTACTACCGTCGCAGGGCTTCGCCTAAGCACCGCTACAATATTATCGAGGATTAGGGTGGAAGGGGGCACCACACACGGCTAAGAATATGATCACGTGGATCAACTTGTGTGTCTAGGGGTGCCCCCTACCCCCGTATATAAAGGATCAAGGGGGGGGGGGGGGGTGCGGCCGGCCAGGAGGAGGGCGCGCCAGGAGGAGTCCTACTCCCACCGGGAGTAGGATTCCCCCCCTTTCCTAGATGGAATAGGATTCGGGAAGGGGGAAAGAGGAGAGAGAGAAGGAAGGGGGGTGCCGCCCCCCTCTCCTTGTCCTATTCGGACTAGGGGGGAGGGGCGCGCGGCCCAGCCCTGGCCACCTCTCCTCTCTTCCACTAAAGCCCACTAAGGCCCATATACCTCCCGGGGGGTTCCGGTAACCTCCCGGTACTCCGGTAAAATCCCGATTTCACCCGGAACACTTCCGATATCCAAATATAGGCTTCCAATATATCAATCTTTATGTCTCGACCATTTCGAGACTCCTTGTCATGTCCGTGATCACATCCGGGACTCCGAACAAAGTTCGGTACATCAAAAAGCATAAACTCGTAATATAACTGTCATCGAAACCTTAAGTGTGCGGACCCTACGGGTTCGAGAACAATGTAGACATGACCGAGACACGTCTCCGGTCAATAACCAATAGCGGAACCTGGATGCTCATATTGGCTCCTACATATTCTACGAAGATCTTTATCGGTCAGACCGCATAACAACATACTTTGTTCCCTTTGTCATCGGTATGTTACTTGCCCGAGATTCGATCGTCGGTATCTCAATACCTAGTTCAATCTCGTTACCGGCAAGTCTCTTTACTCGTTTCGTAATACATCATCTCGCAACTAACTCATTAGTTGGAATGCTTGCAAGGCTTATGTGATGTGCATTACCGAGAGGGCCTAGAGATACCTCTCCGACAATCGGAGTGACAAATCCTAATCTCGAAATACGCCAACCCAACATTTACCTTTGGAGACACCTGTAGAGCTCCTTTATAATCACCCAGTTATGTTGTGACGTTTGGTAGCACACAAAGTGTTCCTCCAATAAACGGGAGTTGCATAATCTCATAGTCATAGGAACATGTATAAGTCATGAAGAAAGCAATAGCAACATACTAAATGATCGGGTGCTAAGCTAATGGAATGGGTCATGTCAATCACATCATTCTCCTAATGATGTGATCCCGTTAATCAAATAACAACTCTTTTGTTTATGGTTAGGAAACATAACCATCTTCGATTAACGAGCTAGTCAAGTAGAGGCATACTAGTGACACTTTGTTTGTCTATGTATTCACACAAGTATTATGTTTCCGGTTAATACAATTCTAGCATGAATAATAAACATTTATCATGATATAAGGAAATAAATAATAACTTTATTATTGCCTCTAGGGCATATTTCCTTCAGGCGGCTCATCAGGCTTTTCCGGTTTATCCGGCAACCTGTATTGAGGCAGGAGTAGCCACAGGAACAGGAGGTGTCCCTTGCCTGGTGTCGGCTATACGTAATGAGCGCTTGCCAAAAGACTTTAAGGGGCCTCGTAAAGTGCCTAATTACATGGCCGACTTGCAGCCTGGGCATGGATTGAAAGTTATGAGATGGCGATGGAGCTGTTGGAGGTTAGCGATGCAGCAATGGCTAAGTATTTCACTATGATGTTGGATGGAATGGCTCACACTTGGTTGAAAGGGTTGCCACCCAATTCCATCAGCTCATGGGCAGAGTTAAAGGCCCTGTTCATTCAGAACTTCAAGGACACATGCAAACAACCTATGTCAATCATGGACCTAACTAATTGTAAGCAAGAGGAAGGTGAGTCCACGACCCATTGGGTGCGCCGGGTCAAGGAGATAATACATTCATCTGATAAGATGGATGCCGGCTCTGCAGTCTTAATGTTGGAGAAAAATTGTTGTTTTGAACCTCTGAAGCAGAAGCTGGGGCGGCTCAAGCGTGATTGTAATGACATGGGCCAGTTGATGGAGGCCCTGGTCAAATATGCTGATTTTGACAGTACCAAGGATCCCATGTCTGACGAAGAGAAAACAGGGAAGGGAAAGAAGAACGACAACGGCAAGGGTCACCAGCATAACCCGGCGAATCAAGGAGGTAATAAACGTAAGGCTGGCGAGTTTGTGGCTAACACCAATACACAGGGCAACAACCAACGGCGCAAGGGTAGGCCACCTCCTTGTTCAGGCGGGTCAGGTCCCACCCTCGAACAACTATTGAATGAGCCTTGTCCAAGATACGGCACCCGGGAGAAGCCATCTACCCATCTGTGGAAGGAATGTATGATCATGAAGGCATTTAAAAATTCCAACATGTTTGATGGTAGTCACAGGCCTAGAGGCAGTTCAGGCAGAGGCGGCTTTCATGGCCCGGGCGCCATTTTAGGCGGGGGCGGTTTTCACGGTCAGGGCCATCCGGGTAACCAGGGTGGCTATAATCAGCAACCCTGCCAAAGTTATCAGCAGCAACAACAGCAACAGTCCGGGTATCAGAGAAATCCAAAACAGTTGAATAGTGGGCAGTACCATGTATTTACCACTAGTTTATGCAAAAGGGACCAGAAGCTTCTTAAGAGGGCTGTCAATGCTATTGAGCCGGCGATTCCACGTTATTTGAGGTGGTCAGAACAACCTATTGTGTGGAGTAGGGAAGATCACCCTCCTCGGGTTGATAATCCAGGTCACTTGGCCTTGGTGGTGGCACCTCAGGTGGGTGGACATAAGTTCACTAAGGTGCTCATGGATGGAGGCAGTAGCATCAACATCCTCTATTATTAGACATTTCATTGGATGGGGTTGACAGATAAGAGTCTTAAACAATCCAACACTATTTTTCATGGTGTTGTGCCTGGTAAGTCGGCATACCCAGCTGGTAATATTGAACTGGAAGTAGCCTTTGGGGATGAATATGATTCCAGGGCTGAGAAGTTAACTTTTGAGGTGGTTAAGATCAAAAGCCCATATCGTGCTCTGTTTGGACGGTCGGCTTATGCCAAGTTCATTGCTCGGGCGTGTTATGTGTATCTACAGCTCAAGATGCCGGGTTATAAAGGCACCATCACAGTACATGGAATCCGGAAAATAGCCATGGAATGTGAAGAGGGCGATGCCGCTTATGCTGAGTCTGTTTGTGCGACAGAGGAGTTAAAGGTTTATAAAGATAATGTTGACCCAACAGACATGACGTCTTTGAAGAAGCCAACTACGAAGCATGAACCGGTGTTGAAATTCAAGTCAGCTGATGACACCAAGATGGTCAATTTTGTGCCTGGCGACTCATCCAAACAGTTCAGCATCAGTGCCAACTTGGATCCAAAATAGGAAAGCGCGCTCATCGAGTTCATCCGTGAGAACCAGGACATATTTGCATGGAAACCTTCTGATATGTCGGGTGTCCCAAGAGAACTCGCTGAGCCGACTCTTAATATTGACCCGAAGTTCAAGCCGGTCAGGCATTTTCTTCGATGGTTTAATGAGGAAAGGCACAAGGCCATTGGAGAAGAGGTGGCCCGGCTCTTGGCGGCCGGGTTCATTGTTGAAGTTTTTCACCCAGAGTGGTTGGCTAACCCGGTGCTTGTACTCAAGAAGAATGGCACCTAGCGTATGTGTGTGGATTACACCGATTTGAACAAGGCTTGTCCGGCCGATCCTTTTGCTCTCCCTCAAATTGATCAGATCATTGATGCTACGGCGGGTTGTGAGTGTTTGAGTTTTCTGGATGCCTGTTCAGGTTATCATCAGATCAAGATGGCAGTCAAGGACCAGAAGAAGACATCTTTCATCACTCCGTTCGGAGCCTTCTGCTATGTGTCTATGCCTTTTGGGCTTAAGAGTGCCCAGGCGAATTATCAACGGCGTGTACAGAATTGCCTTCATAGTCAGATTGGGCGTAATGTTCATGCTTATGTGGATGATATAGTGGTGAAGTCCAGAGAGAAGGAAACCTTGGTAATAGATCTGAAGGAAACCTTTGATAACCTCCGGGTCTACAAGATGATGCTTAACCCGGCCAAGTGTGTCTTTGGAGTCCTAGCTGGTAAACTCTTGGGTTTTTTGGTGTCTAACAGAGGTATTGAGGCTAACCCAGAGAAAATTAAGGCAATCACATCTCTGGCCAAACCGGTTTGCATCAATGACGTTCAGTGGCTGGCGGGTCGCATCGCTGCCTTAAGCCGGTTCATAAGCCGGTTAGGGGAGAAGGCGATGCCTTTGTGTCAAATGATGAAAAAGGCGGATGACTTTGTCTGGAGTGATGCTGCTAACTCTGCTTTTGAGGATCTGAAGAAACAGCTCACTGAGCCGCCGGTTCTTGCTGCTCTAGTTGAGAAAGAGCCGTTGTTATTATATGTAGCTGCTAACTCACGTGCTGTCAGTGTGGCCATTGTTGTGGAGCACAAGAAGGCTGGAAAAGAACATCCGGTCCAACGGCCGGTTTACTATGTTAGTGAGGTGTTGATTGAGTCTAAACAAAGGTATCCACATTGGCAGAATCTCGTTTATGGGGTGTTCATGGCAAGCCGGAAGCTCAAACATTACTTTCAGGGTCACCCAATCACTGTGGTTAGCTCTGCTCCTCTAGGAGACATCACTACTAGGAAAAGGGCTATAGATGGAAATGACACTAATGGCGCACCAGACATGTGGTGCGCCATTACTATATACTAATGGCGCACCATCTGTTGGTGCGCCATTAGTGTGGAAGACACTAATGGCGCACCGGGCACACGGTGCGCCACTAGTAACAAAATGTTTTTTTTTCATTTTTTCAAACATACTAATGGCGCATCCGGGCAGAGTACGCCATTAGTAGTTAGAACTACTAATGGCGCACCAGCCATAGAGTGCGCCACTACTGTATTTTTGTTTACTTTTTTGCAAAACTACTAATGGTGCACCGTTGCATAGTGCGCCATTACTAGTTTAAACTAGTAATGGCGCATTGTGCCATGGTGCGCCATTAGTTTAAAAATTATTATTTTTACTTTTTTGCAAAACTACTAATGGCGCATGTCTGTGTGGTGCGCCATTAGTATGTTGGGTTACTAATGGCACATGTCTCTGTGGTGCGCCATTAGTAACCTGGGACCAGCTAGATATTTTTGGACAGCCACACCTACACACTCACTTTCCCCACTTCATTCCCCCCACCTCCTTCTCTAAGCTTGTCGGCTGCCTCCTCCTCCTCACCTCATTTGCACCATAGATTCATCAAAATTAAGTGTTGAAATTACCTTTTTTTGATAGGTAAGTAAGGGGAAAGCTATCTTCATGTTGTAGATCTACTTTTTTTCTCCCTAGCTCGCTCCAACAACGTGCACATGCACTTTTTGTGGCCTAGCTAGATCTATGTATGTTTGTGGTGTTGCATATGTTTGTGGTGTTGCATATATGTTTGTGTTTGCAGGTACCGGTATTTGAAATGCGATAGTTGTCAATATTTTGCTGGAATGTTGATTCATTTCCATTTCGGCGAGAATTTTGGCACTATGCATTCTTTTTGGTCCTATTTTTAGGGAAAGTCATGCCAAATTTTTTCTTGGTTCTAAAATATCGTTTTGCTCTACCCCGCAGGCGACCATAGTCCGCACGATGACCGAAGGCATCGTGAATAGGTTTTTGAGCTCCGCGAAGGCCGAGATGCTTCAAAAGAATGAGACGGAGATAAGATGTCCGTGTCGAAGATGCAAGCTGAAGAGCCTTATTGCGGACCCAGATTCCGGGTAGGTGCGGGACCACCTGCTCTTGCGTGGTTTCATGGATGGCTATCGGTGGCAAGGTGATGAAGATGACTATGAAGTCATCCATGGGGGCCGGGCAAGAAATGAGGAAGGGCAGCAAGACAACCACCGCGGCTCGAGCGGGCAAGAAGACGAAGAATCTCCAGGACATGATCACGACGGTGATGCTGTACACAGTCATCATGCAGAAGATGCCGGACATGATGATGAGGAAGATGCCGGAGCAGACGAAGGGCATGATCATGAAGATCTAGATGCCGGAGGAGCAGACGACGGTGGACCATCGATGGGCTGGGTGCAGGACCCTCATATTCAAGAGCTGCTTCTCAAGCAGACGGGTAACGCAAGAGCTGCCGCCCAAGAGAAAGCCAAGCTGGATCAACTGGAGATTGACGCGGTTACTCCATTGTATGAAGGATGCAGACCCGAGGATACCCGCCTGAAAGTAACGCTCATGGCTTTGGAGATGAAGGTAAAACACAAAATGACCGACGCATGCTTCGACAAGAACATGTCATTCTGGCACGAACGTCTTCCCAAGGGGAACAAGTGCCCGACCAGTTTCGAGGAGGCGAAGAAAGTCGTGTGTCCTCTGGATTTACCGCACGTGAAATACCATGTGTGCATGAACAATTGCATCATTTATCAGGGCGAGCACGCGGAGTCTACCATATGTCCGGTGTGCGGCGTCACTCGATACAAGAAGAGGAAGAAAGCTCCTCGAAAAGTGGTGTGGTACTTTCCGATCACTCCTCGTCTGCAGTGGTATTTCGTGGACTCTAAGGTAGCAAAGCTCCTGCGTTGGCACGCGGATAGGGAGGAGAAGAAGCGAGAAGATGACGCAAATGTCACGTCCAGAGGGAAGTATAGCCAGGGGCTTTCTGACCGAAGAGTGCATCTCCTACTGCACGAATTATCTAGGCATCGAGAACCCCGTTGGTCTGCCCGTCAACAGGCACCTCAGCAGGCTCGCTGGATGGGGTCACCGTGAGGGTCGCCGCGAAATGCATGTCGACTTCGAGGGTCGACTCGCCGACTTTGAAAGAGCAAACCTAGTCGCGCTACAACACATAGACGTGGTCGATCCTTGGGTGGTAGAGCACAAAACCTTTATTGAGAAGACGTACAATGACCGAGGCCAACAGAGGACGGACGGAGATATAATCAAAGAGCACAACTCATGTTTCACGCGTTGGTTCAAGCAGAAGCTTCTCTCGTACCCTTTACATGAGGATTCTTCCGCGGAAGAACAACTCATATTCGCCTTGTCACTGGGCGCCGAGCACAACCTGATGACCTATGAGGCGTACAATATCAACCGCTACACATTCTACACCGAGGACAAGGACATGAAGAGCGATGGTTATCAGAACTCCGGGGTAACGATGGAATCCTACACCGGTAACAACAAGGACAGATACTACGGAAGGATCAAGGAGATCTGGGAGCTGAGCTACGCTGGAGAGAAGGTCCCGATGTTCCGTGTCAGATGGGCCAAGAGCGTCCTAAAAGAAGACCGGTATTTCACCACCATGGTTATACCCGAAGCCAAATCCAAGACCGCGGGCGCAAACTGTTGGGGAACGCAGTAATTTCAAAAAAATTCCTATGCACACGCAAGATCATGGTGATGCATAGCAACGAGAGGGGAGAGTGTTGTCTACGTACCCACGCAGACCGACTGTAGAAGCGTTGATGCAACATAGAGGAAGTAGTCGTACGTCTTCCTGATCCGACCGATCCAAGCACCGTTACTCCGGCACCTCCGAGTTCTTAGCACACGTACAGCTCGATGACGCTCCCCGGGCTCCGATCCAGCAAAGCTTCGGGGAAGAGTTTCATCAGCACAACGGCGTGGTGACGATGATGATGTTCTACCGACGCAGGGCTTCGCCTAAGCACTACAACGATATGACCGAGGTGGAATATGGTGGCAGGGGGCACCGCACACGGCTAAGGAACGATCACGAGGATCAACTTGTGTGTCTAGAGGTGCCCCCTTGCCTCCATATATAAAGGAGCCAAGGGGGATGGGGCCGCCGGCCAGGAGGAGGGCGCAGGAGGAGTCCTACTCCTACCGGGAGTAGGACTCCCCCCCCCCAATCCTAGTTGGACTAGGATTCCCCGAGGGGGAAAGAGAGAGAGGGGGGCCGGCCACCTCTCCTAGTCCTAATAGTACTAGGGGAGGGGGGAGGTGCGCGGCCACCTTGGGATGCCCCTTTCTCCTTTCCACTAAAGCCCATTAAGGCCCATATGGCTCCCGGGGGGTTCCGGTAACCTCCCGGTACTCCGGTAAAATCCCGATTTCACCCGGAACACTTCCGATGTCCAAATATAGGCTTCCAATATATCAATCTTTATGTCTCAACCATTTCGAGACTCCTCGTCATGTCCGTGATCACATCCGGGACTCCGAACTAACTTCGGTACATCAAAATGCATAAACTCATAATAAATGTCATCGTAACGTTAAGCGTGCGGACCCTACGGTTTGAGAATAATGTAGACATGACTGAGACACATCTTCGGTCAATAACCAATAGCGGGACCTGGATGCCCATATTGGCTCCTACATATTCAACGAAGATCTTTATCGGTCAGACCGCATAACAACATACGTTGTTCCCTTTGTCATCGGTATGTCACTTGCCCGAGATTCGATCGTCGGTATCCAATACCTAGTTCAATCTCATTACCGGCAAGTCTCTTTACTCGTTCCGTAATACATCATCTCGCAACTAACTTATCAGTTGCAATGCTTGCAAGGCTTATGTGATGTGCATTATCGAGAGGGCCCAGAGATACCTCTCCGACAAATCGGAGTGAAAAATCCTAATCTCGAAATACGCCAACCCAACATGTACCTTTGGAGACACCTGTAATGCTCCTTTATAATCACCCAGTTACGTTGTGACGTTTGGTAGCACCCAAAGTGTTCCTCTGGCAAACAGGAGTTGCATAATCTCATAGTCGTAGGAACATGTATAAGTCATGAAGAAAGCAATAGCAACATACTAAACGATCGGGTGCTATGCTAATGGAATGGGTCATGTCAATCAGATCATTCAACTAATGATGTGATCTCGTTAATCAAATAACAACTCTTTTGTTCATGGTTAGGAAACATAACCATCTTTGATTAACGAGCTAGTCTAGTAGAGGCATACTAGTGACACTCTGTTTGTCTATGTATTCACACATGTATTATGTTTCCGGTTAATACAATTCTAGCATGAATAATAAACATTTATCATGATATAAGGAAATAAATAATGACTTTATTATTCCCTCTAGGGCATATTTCCTTCAGTCTCCCACTTGCACTAGAGTCAATAATCTAGATTACACAGTAATGATTCTAACACCCATGGAGCCTTGGTGCTGATCATGTTTTGCTCGTGGAAGAGGCTTAGTCAACGGGTCTACAACATTCAGATCCGTATGTATCTTGCAAATCTCTATGTCTCCCACCTGGACTAGATCCCGGATGGAATTGAAGCGTCTCTTGATGTGTTTGGTTCTCTTGTGAAATCTGGATTCCTTTGCCAAGGCAATTGCACCAGTATTGTCACAAAAGATTTTCATTGGACCCGATGCACTAGGTATGACACCTAGATCGGATATGAACTCCTTCATCTAGACTCCTTCGTTTGCTGCTTCCGAAGCAGCTATGTACTCCGCTTCACATGTAGATCCCGCTACAACGCTTTGTTTAGAACCGCACCAACTGACATCTCCACCGTTTAATGTAAACACGTATCCAGTTTGCGATTTAGGATCGTCCGGATCATTGTTAAAGCTTGCATCAACGTAACCGTTTACGATGAGCTCTTTGTCACCTCCATATACGAGAAACATATCCTTAGTCCTTTTCAGGTATTTCAGGATGTTCTTTACCGCCGTCCAGTGATCCACTCCTGGATTACTTTGGTACCTCCCTGCTAAACTTATAGCAAGGCACACATCAGGTCTGGTACACAGCATTGCATACATGATAGAGCCTATGGCTGAAGCATAGGGAACATCTTTCATATTCTCTCTATCTTCTGAAGTGGTCGGGCATTGAGTATTACTCA
Organism: Triticum aestivum; assembly: GCF_018294505.1. Lineage (NCBI taxonomy): Eukaryota > Viridiplantae > Streptophyta > Magnoliopsida > Poales > Poaceae > Triticum > Triticum aestivum. The sequence continues at coordinate 3,371,096 of NC_057806.1, forward strand.
ACTTCACACCTTGTAACATAGGCAAGAACCCTTTCTTTGCTTGATCCATTTTGAATTTCTTCAAAACTTTGTCAAGGTATGTGCTTTGTGAAAGTCCAATTAAGCGTCTTGATCTATCTCTACAGATCTTAATGCCTAATATGTAAGCAGCTTCATCGAGGTCTTTCATTGAAAAACTCTTATTCAAGTATCCCTTTATGCTATCCAGAAATTCTATATCATTTCCAATCAGTAATATGTCATCCACATATAATATCAGAAATGCTACAGAGCTCCCACTCACTTTCTTGTAAATACAGGCTTCTCCAAAAGTCTGTATAAAACCAAATGCTTTGATCACACTATCAAAGCGTTTATTCCAACTCCGAGAGGCTTGCACCAGTCCATAAATGGATCGCTGGAGCTTGCACACTTTGTTAGCTCCCTTTGGATCGACAAAACCTTCTGGCTGCATCATATACAACTCTTCTTCCAGAAATCCATTCAGGAATGCAGTTTTGACATCCATCTGCCAAATTTCATAATCATAAAATGCGGAAATTGCTAACATGATTCGGACAAACTTAAGCATCGCTACGGGTGAGAAGGTCTCATCGTAGTCAATCCCTTGAACTTGCCGAAAACCTTTTGCGACAAGTCGAGCTTTGTAGACAGTAATATTACCGTCAGCGTCAGTCTTCTTCTTGAAGATCCATTTATTCTCAATTGCTTGCCGATCAGCGGGCAAGTCAACCAAAGTCCATACTTTGTTCTCATACATGGATCCCATCTCAGATTTCATGGCTTCAAGCCATTTTGTGGAATCTGGGCTCACCATCGCTTCTTCATAGTTCGTAGGTTCATCATGATCTAGTAGCATGACTTCCAGAACAGGATTACCATACCACTCTGGTGTGGATCTTACTCTGGTTGATCTACGAGGTTCAGTAGTATCTTGATCTAAAGTTTCATGATCATCATCATTAGCTTCCTCACTAACTGGTGTAGGTGTCACTGAAACAGTTTTCTGTGATGTACTACTTTCCAATAAGGGAGCAGGTACAGTTACCTCGTCAAGTTCTACTTTCCTCCCACTCAGTTCTTTCGAGAGAAACTCCTTCTCTAGAAAGGATCCATTCTTAGCAACGAATGTCTTGCCTTCGGATCTGTGATAGAAGGTGTACCCAACAGTCTCCTTTGGGTATCCTATGTAGACACATTTCTCTGATTTGGGTTCGAGCTTATCAGGTTGAAGCTTTTTCACATAAGCATCGCAGCCCCAAACTTTAAGAAACGACAACTTTGGTTTCTTGCCAAACCATAGTTCATAAGGCGTCGTCTCAACGGATTTTGATGGTGCCCTATTTAACGTGAATGCGGCCGTCTCTAAAGCATAACCCCAAAACGATAGCGGTAAATCTGTAAGAGACATCATAGATCGCACCATATCTAATAAAGTACGATTACGACATTCGGACACACCATTACGCTGTGGTGTTCCGGGTGGCGTGAGTTGCGAAACTATTCCACAATTTTTCAAATGTACACCAAACTCGTAACTCAAATATTCTCCTCCACGATCAGATCGTAGAAACTTTATTTTCTTGTTACGATGATTTTCAACTTCACTCTGAAATTCTTTGAACTTTTCAAATGTTTCAGACTTATGTTTCATTAAGTAGATATACCCATATCTGCTTAAATCATCTGTGAAGGTGAGAAAATAACGATATCCGCTACGAGCCTCAATATTCATCGGACCACATACATCTGTATGTATGATTTCCAATAAATCTGTTGCTCTCTCCATAGTACCGGAGAACGGTGTTTTAGTCATCTTGCCCATGAGGCATGGTTCGCAAGTACCAAGTGATTCATAATCAAGTGGTTCCAAAAGTCCATTAGTATGGAGTTTCTTCATGCGCTTTACACTGATATGACCTAAACGGCAGTGCCACAAATAAGTTGCACCATCATTATCAACTCTGCATCTTTTGGCTTCAACATTATGAATATGTGTGTTACTACTATCGAGATTCAACAAGAATAGACCACTCTTCAAGGGTGCATGACCATAAAAGATATTACTCATATAAATAGAACAACCATTATTCTCTGATTTAAATGAATAACCGTCTCGCATCAAACAAGATCCAGATATAATGTTCATGCTCAACGCTGGCACCAAATAACAATTATTTAGGTCTAATACTAATCCCGAAGGTAGATGTAGAGGTAGCGTGCCGACCGCGATCACATCGACTTTGGAACCGTTTCCCACGCGCATCGTCACCTCGTCCTTTGCTAGTGTTCGCTTAATCCGTAGTCCCTGTTTCGAGTTGCAAATATTAGCAACAGAACCAGTATCAAATACCCAGGTGCTATTGCAAGCTCTAGTAAGGTACACATCAATAACATGTATATCACATATACCTTTGTTCACCTTGCCATCCTTCTTATCCGCCAAATACTTGGGGCAGTTCCGCTTCCAGTGACCAGTCTGCTTGCAGTAGAAGCTCTCGGTTTCAGGCTTAGGTCCAGACTTGGGTTTCTTCTCTTGAGCAGCAACTTGTTTGCCGTTCTTCTTGAAGTTCCCCTTCTTCTTACCTTTGCCCTTTTTCTTGAAACCAGTGGTCTTGTTGACCATCAACACTTGATGCTCCTTCTTGATTTCTACCTCCGTAACTTTCAGCATTGCGAAGAGCTCGGGAATAGTCTTGTTCATCCCTTGCATATTATAGTTCATCACGAAGCTCTTGTAGCTTGGTGGCAGTGATTGGAGAATTCTGTCAATGACGCAATCATCTGGAAGATTAACTCCCAATTGAATCAAGTGATTATTATACCCAGACATTTTGAGTATATGCTCACTGATAGAACTGTTCTCCTCCATCTTGCAGCTATAGAACTTATTGGAGACTTCATATCTCTCAATTCAGGCATTTGCTTGAAATATTAACTTCAACTCCTGAAACATCTCATATGCTCCATGACGTTCAAAACGTCGTTGAAGTCCCGATTCTAAGCCATAAAGCATGGCACACTGAACTATCGAGTAGTCATCAGCTTTGCTCTGCCAGACGTTCATAACATCTGGTGTTGCTCCAGCAGCAGGCCTGGCACCCAGCGGTGCTTCCAGGACGTAATTCTTCTGTGCAGCAATGAGGATAATCCTCAAGTTACGGACCCAGTCCGTGTAATTGCTACCATCATCTTTCAACTTTGCTTTCTCAAGGAACGCATTAAAATTCAACGGAACAATAGCACGAGCCATCTATCTACAAACAACATAAACAAGCAAGATACTATCAGGGACTAAGTTCATGATAAATTTAAGTTCAATTAATCATATTACTTAAGAACTCCCACTTAGATAGACATCCCTCTAATCTTCTAAGTGATCACGTGATCCAAATCAACTAAACCATAACCGATCATCACGTGAAATGGATTAGTCTTCAATGGTGAACATCATTATGTTGATCATATCTACTATATGATTCACGCTCGACCTTTCGGTCTCCGTGTTCCAAGGCCATATCTGCATATGCTAGGCTCGTCAAGTATAACCCGAGTATTCTGCGTGTGCAAAACTGGCTTGCACCCGTTGTAGATGGACGTAGAGCTTATCACACCCGATCATCACGTGGTGTCTGGGCACGACGAACTTTGGCAACGGTGCATACTCGGGGAGAACACTTCTTGATAATTTAGTGAGAGATCATCTTATAATGCTACCGTCAATCAAAGCAAGATAAGATGCATAAAGGATAAACATCACATGCAATCAATATAAGTGATATGATATGGTCATCATCTTCTTGTGCCTGTGATCTCCATCTCCGAAGCACCGTCATGATCACCATCGTCACCGGCGCGACACCTTGATCTCCATCGTAGCATCGTTGTCGTCTCGCCAAACTTATGCTTCTACGACTATCGCTACCATTTAGTGATAAAGTAAAGCATTACATCGCGATTGCATTGCATACAATAAAGCGACAACCATATGGCTCCTGCCAGTTGCCAATAACTCGGTTACAATACATGATCATCTCATACAATAAAATTCATCATCATGCCTTGACCATATCACATCACAACATTCCCTGCAAAAACAAGTAAGACGTCCTCTACTTTGTTGTTGCAAGTTTTACGTGGCTGCTACGAGCTTAAGCAAGAACCAATCTCACCTACGCATCAAAACCACAACGATAGTTTGTCAATTTGACTCCGTTTTAACCTTCGCAAGGACCGGGCGTAGCCATAATCGGTTCAACTATAGTTGGAGAGATAGTCGCCCGCAAGCCACCTATGTGCAAAGCACGTCGGGGGAACCGGTCTCGCGTAAGCGTACGCGTAATGTTGGTCCGGGTCGTCTCATCCAACAATACCGCTGAACCAAAGTATGACATGCTGGTAGGCAGTATGACTTATATCGCCCACAACTCACTTGTGTTCTACTCGTGCATATAACATCAAACCATAAAAACTAGGCTCGGATGCCACTGTTGGGGAATGCAGTAATTTCAAAAAAATTCCTACGCACACGCAAGATCATTGTGATGCATAGCAATGAGAGGGGAGAGTGTTGTCTACGTACCCACGCAGACTGACTGCGGAAGCGTTGACGCAACATAGAGGAAGTAGTTGTACGTCTTCCCGATCCGGCCGATCCAAGCACCGTTACTCCGGCACCTCCGAGTTCTTAGCACACGTACAGCTCGATGACGCTCCTCGGGCTCCGATCCAGCAAAGCTTCGGGGAAGAGTTTCGTCAGCACAACGGCGTGGTGATCATGATGATGTTCTACCGACGCAGGGCTTCGCCTAAGCACTACAACGATATGACCGAGGTGGAATATGGTGGCAGGGGGCACCGCACACGGCTAAGGGACGATCACAAGGATCAACTTGTGTGTCTAGAGGTGCCCCCTTGCCTCCGTATATAAAGGAGCCAAGGGGGAGGGGGCCGCCGGCCAGGAGGAGGGCACAGGAGGAGTCCTAGTCCTACCGGGAGTAGGACTCCCCCCCCCAATCCTAGTTGGACTAGGATTCCCCGAGGGGGAAAGAGAGAGAGGGGGGCCGGCCACCTCTCCTAGTCCTAATAGGACTAGGGGAGGGGGGAGGCGCGCGGCCACCTTGGGCTGCCCCTTTCTCCTTTCCACTAAAGCCCATTAAGGCCCATATGGCTCCCGGGGGGTTCCGGTAACCTCCCGGTACTCCGGTAAAATCCCGATTTCACCCGGAACACTTCCGATGTCCAAATATAGGCTTCCAATATATCAATCTTTATGTCTCGAACATTTCAAGACTCCTCGTCATGTCCGTGATCACATCCGGGACTCCGAACTAACTTCGGTACATCAAAATGCATAAACTCATAATAACTGTCATCGTAACGTTAAGCGTGCGGACCCTACGGTTTGAAAATAATGTAGACATGACTGAGACACATCTCCGGTCAATAACCAATAGCGGGACCTGGATGCCCATATTGGCTCCTACATATTCAACGAAGATCTTTATCGGTCAGACCGCATAACAACATACGTTGTTCCCTTTGTCATTGGTATGTCACTTGCCCGAGATTCGATCGTCGGTATCCAATACCTAGTTCAATCTCGTTACCGGCAAGTCTATTTACTCATTCCGTAATACATCATCTCGCAACTAACTTATCAGTTGCAATGCTTGCAAGGCTTATGTGATGTGCATTACCGAGAGGGCCCAGAGATACCTCTCCGACAAATCGGAGTGACAAATCCTAATCTCGAAATACGCCAACCCAACATGTACCTTTGGAGACACCTGTAATGCTCCTTTATAATCACCCAGTTACGTTGTGACGTTTGGTAGCACCCAAAGTGTTCCTCCGGCAAACGGGAGTTGCATAATCTCATAGTCGTAGGAACATGTATAAGTCATGAAGAAAGCAATAGCAACATACTAAATGATCGGGTGCTAAGATAATGGAATGGGTCATGTCAATCAGATCATTCAACTAATGATGTGATCTCATTAATCAAATAACAACTCTTTTGTTCATGGTTAGGAAACATAACCATCTTTGATTAACGAGCTATTCTAGTAGAGGCATACTAGTGACACTCTGTTTGTCTATGTATTCACACTTGTATTATGTTTCCAGTTAATACAATTCTAGCATGAATAATAAACATTTATCATGATATAAGGAAATAAATAATGACTTTATTATTGCCTCTAGGGCATATTTCCTTCAGTCTCCCACTTGCACTAGAGTCAATAATCTAGATTACACAGTAATGATTCTAACACCCATGGAGCCTTGGTGCTGATCATGTTTTGCTCGTGGAAGAGGCTCAGTCAACGGGTCTGCAACATTCAGATCCGTATGTATCTTGCAAATCTCTATGTCTCCCACCTGGACTAGATCCCGGATGGACTTGAAGCGTCTCTTGATGTGTTTGGTTCTCTTGTGAAATCTGGATTCCTTTGCCAAGGCAATTGCACCAGTATTGTCACAAAAGATTTTCATTAGACCCGATGCACTAGGTATGACACCTAGATCGGATATGAACTCCTTCATCCAGACTCCTTCGTTTGCTGCTTTCGAAGCAGCTATGTACTCTGCTTCACATGTAGATCCCGCTACGACGCTTTGTTTAGAACTGCACCAACTGACAGCTCCACCGTTTAATGTAAACACGTATCCGGTTTGCGATTTAGAATCGTCCGGATCAGTGTCAAAGCTTGCATCAACGTAACCGTTTACGATGAGCTCTTTTTCACCTCCATATACGAGAAACATATCCTTAGTCCTTTTCAGGTATTTCAGGATGTTCTTGACCGCCATCCAGTGATCCACTCCTGGATTACTTTGGTACCTCCCTGCTAAACTTATAGCAAGGCACACATCAGGTCTAGTACACAGCATTGCATACATGATAGAGCCTATGGCTGAAGCATAGGGAACATCTTTCATATTCTCTCTATCTTCTGCAGTGGTCGGGCATTGAGTCTTACTCAACTTCACACCTTGTAACATAGGCAAGAACCCTTTCTTTGCTTGATCCATTTTGAATTTCTTCAAAACTTTGTCAAGGTATGTGCTTTGTGAAAGTCCAATTAAGCGTCTTGATCTATCTCTACAGATCTTAATGCCTAATATGTAAGCAGCTTCACCGAGGTCTTTCATTGAAAAACTCTTATTCAAGTATCCCTTTATGCTATCCAGAAATTCTATATCATTTCCAATCAGTAATATGTCATCCACATATAATATCAGAAATGCTACAGAGCTCCTACTCACTTTCTTGTAAATACAGGCTTCTCCAAAAGTCTGTATAAAACCAAATGCTTTGATCACACTACCAAAGCATTTATTCCAACTCCGAGAGGCTTGTACCAGTCCATAAATGGATCGCTGGAGCTTGCACACTTTGTTAGCTCCCTTTGGATCGACAAAACCTTCTGGTTGCATCATATACAACTCTTCTTCCAGAAATCCATTCAGGAATGCAGTTTTGACATCCATCTGCCAAATTTCATAATCATAAAATGCGGCAATTGCTAACATGATTCGGACAAACTTAAGCATCGCTACGGGTGAGAAGGTCTCATCGTAGTCAATCCCTTGAACTTGCCGAAAACCTTTTGCGACAAGTCGAGCTTTGTAGACAGTAATATTACCGTCAGCGTCAGTCTTCTTCTTGAATATACATTTATTCTCAATTGCTTGCCGATCAGCGAGCAAGTCAACCAAAGTCCATACTTTGTTCTCATACATGGATCCCATCTCAGATTTCATGGCTTCAAGCCATTTTGTGGAATCTGGGCTCACCATCGCTTCTTCATAGTTCGTAGGTTCATCATGATCCAGTAGCATGACTTCCAGAACAGGATTACCATACCACTCTGGTGTGGATCTTACTCTGGTTGATCTACGAGGTTCAGTAGTATCTTGATCTAAAGTTTCATGATCATCATCATTAGCTTCCTCACTAACTGGTGTAGGTGTCACTGAAACAGTTTTCTGTGATGTACTACTTTCCAATAAGGGAGCAGGTACAGTTACCTCATCAAGTTCTACTTTCCTCCCACTCAGTTCTTTCGAGAGAAACTCCTTCTCTAGAAAGGATCCATTCTTAGCAACGAATGTCTTGCCTTCGGATCTGTGATAGAAGGTGTACCCAACAGTCTCCTTTGGGTATCCTATGCAGACACATTTCTCTGATTTGGGTTCGAGCTTATCAGGTTGAAGCTTTTTCACATAAGCATCGCAGCCCCAAACTTTAAGAAACGACAACTTTGGTTTCTTGCCAAACCATAGTTCATAAGGCGTCGTCTCAACGGATTTTGATGGTGCCCTATTTAACGTGAATGCGGCCGTCTCTAAAGCATAACCCCAAAACGATAGCGGTAAATCTGTAAGAGACATCATAGATCGCACCGTATCTAATAAAGTACGATTACGACATTCGGACACACCATTACGCTGTGGTGTTCCGGGTGGCGTGAGTTGCGAAACTATTCCACAATTTTTCAAATGTACACCAAACTCGTAACTCAAATATTCTCCTCCACGATCAGATCGTAGAAACTTTATTTTCTTGTTACGATGATTTTCAACTTCACTCTGAAATTCTTTGAACTTTTCAAATGTTTCAGACTTATGTTTCATTAAGTAGATATACCCATATCTGCTTAAATCATCTGTGAAGGTGAGAAAATAACGATATCTGCCACGAGCCTCAATATTCATCGGACCACATACATCTGTATGTATGATTTCCAACAAATCTGTTGCTCTCTCCATAGTACCGGAGAATGGTGTTTTAGTCATCTTGCCCATGAGGCACGGTTCGCAAGTACCAAGTGATTCATAATCAAGTGGTTCCAAAAGTCCATTAGTATGGAGTTTCTTCATGCGCTTTACACCGATATGACCTAAACGGCAGTGCCACAAATAAGTTGCACCATCATTATCAACTCTGCATCTTTTGGCTTAAACATTATGAATATGTGTGTTACTACTATCGAGATTCAACAAGAATAGACCACTCTTCAAGGGTGCATGACCATAAAAGATATTACTCATATAAATAGAACAACCATTATTCTCTGATTTAAATGAATAACCGTCTCGCATCAAACAAGATCCAGATATAATGTTCATGCTCAACGCTGGCACCAAATAACAATTATTTAGGTCTAATACTAATCCCGAAGGTAGATGTAGAGGTAGTGTGCCGACCGCGATCAGATCGACTTTGGAACAGTTTCCCACGCACATCGTCACCTCGTCCTTTGCTAGTGTTCGCTTAATCCGTAGTCCCTGTTTCGAGTTGCAAATATTAGCAACAAAACCAGTATCAAATACCCAGGTGCTATTGCGAGCTCTAGTAAGGTACACATCAATAACATGTATATCACATATACCTTTGTTCACCTTGCCATCCTTCTTATCCGCCAAATACTTGGGGCAGTTCCGCTTCCAGTGACCAGTCTGCTTGCAGTAGAAGCTCTCGGTTTCAGGCTTAGGTCCAGACTTGGGTTTCTTCTCTTGAGCAGCAACTTGTTTGCCGTTCTTCTTGAAGTTCCCCTTCTTCTTCCCTTTGCCCTTTTTCTTGAAACCAGTGGTCTTGTTGACCATCAACACTTGATGCTCCTTCTTGATTTCTACCTCCGCAGCTTTTAGCATTGCGAAGAGCTCGGGAATAGTCTTGTTCATCCCTTGCATATTATAGTTCATCACGAAGCTCTTGTAGCTTGGTGGCAGTGATTGGTGAATTTAAACCGTAGTCTTCATTTCTCGGTTGTATTTCATGGGCACTTTTTGATATCATGAATATTTTTAAATTTCATGGGCACTTTTTGAATTCATGAATATTTTTTCAAATTTGATGATATTTTTTCATATTCAATATGATAAAATATTGAATATTCATGAGGACACTCGATCTCGATCCCCCTCCATCTCGATCTTGATCCCACCCGCGCCTCCTCTCCCCTCTTCATTTAAAAAATAATAATAATAAAAAAGTGTAGACTACAATTGTTGTTAAATAACAATTATTACTGTTTTTATAAAAAAATATTACTGTTTCATATTCATATTCATTTTCTAAAAAATTATTACATGCAACAAAAAAAATTACTTATGGCGCACCTCTGGCTGGTGCGCCATTGCTATATATATATATATATATATATATATATATATATATATATATATATATATAAAGATTACTAATGGCGCACCTCTGCCTGGTGCGCCATTGCTATGTAAAAAAAGATTACTAATGGCGCACCTCTGCCTGGTGCGCCATTGCTATGTAAAAAAAAGATTACTAATGGCGCACCGACCGCAGGTGCGCCATTAGTAAGATTCCCCCTAGCTAATTCCCTCCCTCTCGCCAGATCCCCTTCGTCCCTCTCCCTCGCCCCCCTAACTAATTCCCCCCGCTGCCCCGACCCACGCCGCCGCCGCCCCCGCGCCTCCGTCTCCGTCGCCGCCCCCACGCCGCCGCCGCCCCCGCGCCTCCTCATCGTGGTCAGGTAACCCTCCTCCCTCTGCCTCTCTTCTCCTCTCTTCCTCCTCTCCTCTCAGGTAACCCGAACTTAATTTTGTGATGGTGCATTAGGAGGATCAGGAGGCAAGTTGCAGTGCTGCAAGTGGCAAGAAGAAGAGCAGCAAGCATTAGATGCTTGCACTCCTGCTCTTATTTGCTTTTGAAGCAAAGTTTTTTTCCTAGCTGGAATAACACAGTAAAAAAGAAGTGTCTGAACAAGCTGTTGCTTTTTGCTGTGAATGTGCAGGTGTTCCTGGGCTGAGGGAGAGGATAGAGGCACGAGGAGGAGAAGAGCACCTGGACCAGAGGTGAGAATGAATGAGCTTGTGTTTAAACCATGGCTAACTTAATTTGTGTTTGGGGTTGGAGCTAGGAAAGAGAGACAGAGGGATAGGAGGGGGGAGGGGAAAGAGAAATGTTTATTTTAGGGTTTAATTAGACTCAAGATTTTGGTGTTTAACCCTGTTGTGTTGCTTCTAGAAAATAATATAAAAGCTATGAAAAAGAAATCTGTGGAGTTGGCACTTTACATAAGGTTGTAGATCATTGTAGTGTCCTAATGTCTAAGACTGTTGCATTGGAGGTTCATCTTGCAAACATATCAGAACTTGCAAACATTTTATTACTTGTTGCATTGGAGGTTCATCTTGTCTTGAGCCAAACAAATCAGCATTGGAGGCTCATCTTTGAGGCTCATCTTTATTACATATCAGAACTTGCAAACAAATCTGTGAAAGACTTGTAAAGTTGCTGGGTTTTGTCTCCGACCATTGTGTCGTGATGAATTTGCAGGTACCCCGAGAGGCCCTTGAGTTTGCCGGAATGTCGATTAACTTCCGTTCCGGCAAATTCGGGTACTCCATATGTCCTATTTTCAGCAAAGGTCATGCTGAGATTTTCCATGAATTTTAGCATGACTTTGCTAAAAATAGGACATATGGGGTACTTGCGACTAATGCATGGGCCAGGGTATCTTAGTACTTAGTTAAGTAGGATCAACTGCCCCGCCATTCTTGCTGCATTAAACCATAGGTGGCAATAGAGCCAAGTGATTAGGCCCTAAACCCTAGATGATAAACCCAACATAGGTGGCAATAGAGCCAAGTGATTAGGCCCAACCTAGGGTGCCTCGGCATCGATAAACCCTAAATGATGAAAACTTAACTTGGCTTCTATAGGGTGCCTCGATGTCGATGAGAACCTAAATGATGTACTCTTAGGCTTTTAGGGTGCCTCGGCGTCGACAAAACCTAAATGATGAAAGCTTAGGCTTTTAGGGTGCCTCGGAGTCGAAAAACCCTAAATGATAAAACCTTGGCTTTTAGGGTGCCTCGGTGTCGATAAGAACCTAAATGATGAAAGCTTAGGCTTTTAGGGTGCCTCGGTGTCGACAAACCCTAAATGATAAAAGCTTAGCTTTTAGGATGCCTCGGTGTCGACAACCCCTAAATGATGTAGTTTTGAATTATGAATGTAGGATATGTCGTCATCATCATCGGACGACGAAAGGGACGACGAAAGTCTCCCGGCGGAGTGCGACTGGTACCACGACGATCGAGGTCTGCGTGACATGCCTCACCTGGACGATGATCGGCGCTTCAGCATTAAGCTCGAGGAGACCTTCGAAGTTGAAATGGTACACAACGACGACAAGTGTTATTTTCATAATTAAGCATGACTTCAACTATTTCAACGTGTAATTTTCATATTTTACAATTCGAGTATAGCTTATCCCATGCCATGCAAGACGCTATGTCTTGGAGAGGATGGATTTTGAAGACCATGAAATTTCTGAAACAAAGAAAATTCACCTAAGGACTCATCACGATGTGGACTTTGAAGTAAATCTATATAATTCTGAGAGCGTAACCCATTTTGGTTGCAAAAATTGGGAAGCATTTTGCAAGATGTATGGTTTTGATGAGGGTATGCTTATCACCATGGATCTTGGTAATCCTGACATCAACCAAGACAATATGGACATTTTGGTCCTTGTTGATACGCCTCCAGTTCTACCGCTATGTGAGTTTCCCAAACATAGTTATTAGCTAATTTATATTGTTTATTTCAAAATAGTTGACAGCTTATTTCCATTGACAGCTTATTTTTATTGTTCAAAGAATGTGCGGGAGATGGTAGACAAAACCCACTACACCGATGGCTCCGAATTAACAACTTACAAGGAGAAAAATCATCTGGTCGGATTTTGTACTGACATTGAGAATTACGTGCCACTAGTGCATGTGTTCAACTACGGTAACTACCATGGAGATACCCTGGTAAGATTTTTACTATTACAACATCCGTGCATCTTTTGCATACTTCTAAAACTAGTACATCATTGCTAACTATGAAGTTATTACTATGTTTTTCAACAGATAATCCCAGAGAATTGTGTGCCTCATATGATGTATCAGAAAGCTAGTGTTAATGTTTTGAACATACAGCCAGGTCGTCCTACGAATCTCAACTGTCCATACGAGATTTCTAAAAGAAGTGGAGACATGAAAATCAAAGGATGGAAAAAATGTATGGACAGTCGTAAGGAGCTTCTTGGAAGCAAAAGGAAGCGAAGCGCAAGAATTGGAGACAGGATGTTCTCCATTCTCCATAATGGAGAGTCAGAGTCTATATTGTTTTATGCTATTTTAGCTTAAATAGGGTATTTAGGTCCTGCCTAATACTGATGATCATGTGCTAAGAACAATTAAGTAGGGTTGGTTCGATGACTATCAAGATGATGATCGTATGACTTGTTATGAATAACGAGTAGAAGTTGTATGATGATGATTAGTAGGACTTGTTAGGATTAGTATTACTTCTGACAAACTCGATACTTGCGGTCTCGAGACTTGTAATGTTTTATCTTTGTTCGGTCTTTTGAATTCGGAGACTAATATGATGAATTGTATTCGGAGACTAATCTTCTATTGTATTCGATGAATCTGTTGTTGCTGTGTGCTACTGTCTATATTCTGTCAAATAATATATTTTGTAACCTGTGCAAAAATCAGAAAAGTAAAAAAACCTAATATTCATACTAATGGCGCATCACTAAAGAGTGCGCCATTAGTATGCCAAGTATACTAATGGCGCATCCATCCGCAGTGCGCCATTAGTGTGCCAAAGCACATGGTTAAATATGGCCCTGGGAGGCATACTGATGGCGCATGGTCTTATATACTAATGGCGCACTGAGTGGTGCGCCATTAGTAGCCATTAGTAAAAAATACTAGTGGCGTGATACTAATGGCGCACCAGTGATGCGCCATTAGTAGGCAAAACTGGTGCGCCATTAGTAGGCCTTTTCCTACTAGTGCATCATTCAAAATAGAGAAGCCACAGGACGAGTCGCCAAGTGGGCTATTGAGCTTGGGTCTCATGGTTTGAAGTATATGCCACGTACTGCGATTAAATCTCAAGCGCTAGTTGACTTCATTAACGACTGGACAGAGTTGCAGATGCTAGAGGGAAACCGGACAACACATATTGGATGATTCATTTTGATGGGTCCAGACAGTTGGAAGGCTCGGGGGCTGGAGTTGTTTTAACTTCTCCTCGAGGGGAGAAGTTTTGTTATGTGTTGCGATTGATGTTTCCTTGTACTAACAACGTAGCAGAATATGAAGCCTTGCTCCATGGTCTTCGAATGGCTAAAGAGATGAGTCTGGGCCGAGTCCGGTGCCTTGGCGATTCAGATTTGGTGGCCCAACAGGTGTCAAGCAAGTGGGATTCCAAGGATCCTCTCATGGCGACTTATCGCCGCGAGGTCGACGCTGTTGCAGGGCATTTTAAGGGTTATCAAGTGGAACACATTGACCGCAGAAAGAACGAAGCGGCCGGTACCCCCTAGAACCTTTTTGGATGTTTTACATAACCCGTCTGTTAAGTTGCCTACAGAAGAAGATTTGGCCATTCCTGACCCAGAGGCACAATTAGTGGCGGCTACTCATGTTATTCCAGATTGGACAATACCGTTCCTGGCTTACATGACCCGAGGCGAGTTGCCAGAGGACGAGACCCTGGCCCAGCAAATAACCTGATGGTCCAAGTCAATGACGATTTCTGACAGAGAGTTGTATCATCGCAGCGTCACTGGAGCGTTTCAGCGTCGCGTTTCTCCTGAAGAAGGTCAAGAAATACTTCGTGAGATCCATAAAGGGGATTGTGGTCATCACGCCGAGTCAAAGTCTCTTGTGGCCAAAGCTTTTCGTCATGGTTTTTACAAGTTAACGACTCACGCTGATGCAGAGGATCTGGTCAGTAGGTGTGATGGATGTCAAAAATTTGCACGACGAGCGCATGTGCCAGCTCAAGAGTTGCGGATGATTCCAATCACTTGGCCGTTTGTGGTTTGCGGGCTTGACATGGTTGGACCTTTCAAAAGGTCTAAGGATAAAAAGACACATCTTTTAGTGGCAGTTGACAAATTCACAAAATGGGTTGAGGCAGAGCCAGTGAGTAAGTGTGATGCAGCCATGTCGGTTCAGTTCGTGAAAAAGGTGATTTTTCGCTTTGGTTTTTCACACAACATTATCACTGACAATGGCACTAATTTGTCCCAAGGTGCTATGGAGGAGTTTTGTCAATGTGAGCATATCCGTCTTGATGTTTCTTCCGCAGCTCACCCTCAATCAATGGTCAGGCTGAGAGAGCAAATCAGGAAATCTTAAAAGGTCTCAAACCCCAGCTTATGGTTCCCTTACAACGGACGCCGGGTTGTTGGGTAGAGGAATTACCCTTGGTGCAATGGAGTATCAACACCACTCCTAACAGGTCTACAGGTTATACACCTTTCTTCATGGTTTATAGAGCGGAAGCAGTGCTGCCTAGTGACATCCGTCATGATTTGCCTCGCGTGACGGCTTACGTTGAAGCTAATAATGAACAAGCACGACAAGATGCACTTGACTTGTTAGATGAGGAGAGAGACTTGGCGGCGGCTCGATCAGCAATTTATCAACAGGACCTGCGCTGTTATCACAGCCGTCGGGTTAAGTCCAGGACCTTTCAAGAAGGTGACCTGGTGCTCCGGCTCATTCATGATCTGTCTGTGACGCCCCCGATTCAATCGTACACTAATCATGCACGCAAATGTCTACGATCAAGATCAAGGACTCACGGGAAGATATCACAACACAACTCTAAAACATAAATAAGTCATACAAGCATCATATTACAAGCCAGGGGCCTCGAGGGCTCGAATACAAGAGCTCGATCATAGACGAGTCAGCGGAAGCAACAATATCTGAGTACAGACATTAGTTAAACAAGTTTGCCTTAAGAAGGCTAGCACAAACTGGGATACAGATCGAAAGAGGCGCGGGCCTCCTGCCTGGGATCCTCCTAAACTACTCCTGATCGTCGTCAGCGGGCTGCACGTAGTAGTAGGCACCTCCCGAGTAGTAGTAGTCGTCGTTGACGGTGGCATCTGGCTCCTGGGCTCCAACGTCTGGTCGCAGCAATCGGGTATAGAAAGGGGAAAAAGAGGGAGGAAAGCAACAGTGAATACTCATCCAAAGTACTCGCAAGCAAGGAGCTACACTACATATGTATGCATTGGTATCAAATGGAATAAGGGTATCATATGTGGACTGAACTGCAGAAAGTCGGAATAAGAGGGGGATAGCTAGTCCTGTCGAAGACTACGCTTCTGGTAACCTCCGTCTTGCAGCAGAAGAAGAGAGTAGATGGTAAGTTCACCAAGTAGCATCATGTAGCATAATCCTAACCGATGATCCTCTCCTCGTCGCCCTGTTAGAGAGCGATCACCGGTTGTATCTGGCACTTGAAAGGGTGTGTTTTATTAAGTATCCGATTCTAGTTGTCATAAGGTCAAGGTACAACTCCAAGTCGTCCTGTTACCGAAGATCACGGCTATTCGAATAGATTAACTTCTCTGCAGGGGTGCACCACATAACCCAACACGCTCGATCCCATTTGGCCGGACACACTTTTCTGGGTCATGCCCAGCCTCGGAAGATCAACACGTCGCAGCCCTACCTAGGCACAACAGAGAGGTCAGCACGCCGGTCTAAATCCTATGGCGCAGGGGTCTGGGCCCATCGCCCATTGCACACATGCACGTTGCGTACGCGGCCGGACAACAGACATAGCAACCTCCATTACAAAGGAAGTTGCGTTACGCGGTCCAACCCGGCGCGCGCCGCTCAGTCGCTGACGTCACGAAGGCTTCGGCTGATACCACGACGTCGAGTGCTCATAACTGTCCCCGCGTAGATGGTTAGTGCGTATAGGCCAGTAGCCAAACTCAGATCAAATACCAAGATCTCGTTAAGCGTATTATTTTGAAATAACCACGGACACCGACCAGGGCCAAGCCCACCTCTCTCCTACGTGGTCTCAACCTGCCCTGTCGCTCTGCCACAAAGTAACCGTCGGGGGCCTTCGGGAACTCAGGCCCACCTCTATCGGGATGGAGCCACCTGCCCCTTCAGCCCCCAACATTGGAATCACTCGCAGGTACTCCTACGAGCCGACCCATCTTTAGTCATCACAAGAATCATATATTATGTATACGTATATACCCGTGATCACCTCCCGAGTGATCACGGCCCGATAGTATAGCATGGCAGACGAACAAGAATGTATGGCCACTGATGATAAACTAGCATCCTATACTAAGCATTAGGATTGTAGGTATAGGTAACAACAGTAATAGCAAGGACAGGTTATGCATCAGGATAGGATTAACGGAAAGCGGTAGCATGCTACACTACGCTAATGCAAGCAGTATAGAGGAGAGTAGGCGATATCTGGTGATCAAGGGGGGGGGGGCTTGCCTGGTTGCTCTGGCAAGAAAGATGGGTCATCAACACCTTAGTCATACTGGGTAGCAGCGACGTTGGTCTCGATGTCTAGCAAGAGAAGAGGAGGAAGAAACAATAAATATAATGCAAACAAAGCACCACAAAACATAATGAGTCAATACGCGGTGCTAGGTATGCCCTAACGCGGTAGGAGGTGATACCGACGAAGGGGGGAAACATCCGGAAAAGTATCCCCGGTGTTTTGCGTTTCCGGACAGATGAACCGGAGGGGGGAAGTTGCATGTTCACTATGTTAGGGATGCGTGGAGGACGAACGGGTTGCGTATCCGGGTTCGTCTCGTCGTTTTGAGCAACTTTCATGTACAAAGTATTTTCATCCGAGCTACAGATTATTTTATATTAATTATTAAAGTTTTCATTGATTTTTTCTAATTTCTGAATTTAATTAAATTAAATGCTATGGGTACACAGGAAGTGTACCCAGAGTGTGCCTAAGGGGCTGACAGGTGGTGCCCTGGTCAAATGTCCAGTCAACATTTGATTGGACCGTTGACTGGTCAAAAGGGCCCATGGGGCCCGCATGTCATTCATACGTGTTTTACTAAACAACATTTGATTAACTAAACCGGTTGATTAGGTTATTAAGCAGGTTAATTAAGTTAACTAATTAACTTACTAATTAATTAACAATTATTATTTAATTAATCTTTTTCTTTTTTTTGTTTTACTTAAACAGGGGCATGGCCCATTGTTAGTGGCTAACTAGGAGGGGGTTAGTGCTAATCTAACCCCCAATTAGCAGGGACCTGCCCAATCTGGCAGAGGCGCAGCCGGCAGGGGCTATGCCCGCGCACAGACGAGGGCCGCCGGCGCGGCAGTCCGGACGGCTGGAACGGCGGCGAGCGGCGCGACCTGGGAGCATGAGGGACGGGCGCGGGGCTGCACGTCTGCGCATGGAGGGGCGACCTCACGCAAAGCGTCGTGGTGCGCGGGCGGTCGCCAGGCGCGTTTAGGCGCGCGCGGACGGGAATGGCCACGGTGACCGCGGGTGTCTAGGCGCGGTGCGCACGTGCGATGGTGGAACAGCGAGTAGGAGCTCACGGCGAACAGGGTTCGGGGAAGCGCTTGGGGAGGCCGGCAGCGAGCGACGAGGAGGACGTCGAGGCGCGCAGGGCGGTGACGAGATGCGGGCGAGCATAGGCCACGACCGGGCATGGCCAAGGGAGGCGCGGGGCGGCACCGACGGCAAGGGGCGGGCGGAGGAAGGCCGCGGCCGGTGGTGAAGCGGTCCTGGGCGGCGAGCAACGGCGGGGTCCTCGGGCGGCGAGGGTCGGTGAGGACCGGCGGGGAGGACAGGGACGGAGCCAGAAAATTGAGATGGGGGGGGGGGCAAGAACCAAAAGCTTCAAAATCATAGGATATATTTGCCGTAAAAGAATCATAGGATATATTAAAATATACCATAGTAATTAGTAAATAATAGGATTTAGGACATCTAGATAGTAAAAATATGTCTGTTGTTCAATAGTATGAATAAATTACATTTCTATCAATTTGAATTCTGCTTTACGAGCACCAGTATCGAAGATATCAATTATTTCTTCAGAGCTAAACTTGGCTGCAAGTTCCTTCTCAATGTAAACTAGCGTGCAATGACAAAGAAAATCATCTCCCATTTTGCTTCGAAGCCGCGTCTTGACTAGTTTCATTGCAGAAAAGGCTCGCTCTGCTGTTGCAGTTGAAACCGGAAGAGTTATCACCAATCGTAACAGCCTCTCAACCATTGGATAGTCAGAAGACTTGCCAGTCTTAACTATCCCTTTTGTTAGATCAGCAAGTGATTTGCAGTTCTTGATCTCTGGATGGTTGAATGTATCAAGCTGGAAATGTGGTAGCTCGCACTCCAACCGATCTCTTTCTTGACTAGAAAAATCTGCAGGATAGAATTTCTCCACTAGTCTGCATATCTTTGACTTGCTGAAGGCATCATGCCTCGGGTCCAATGATGAACAAAGATCTAGAAGCTCAGTAACATGAGAACTAAATCGATCATTCAACTCTATCACTTGTTGATCTATTGCAACATTAAACACATCTACTTTGTAATGATGGATAACTGTGGTGTTGTCATGTTTATTTCGAGATTTCGTCACATCAACATACCTAAAATTAATATATATTGAAAAATAAGAATTAGTTGCATGATCTACACATTGATGAGAAGTATGTAAGTGGCTAAATCTCTACATTGTAATTTATATAATCATAAAGAGATAGGAAAAGATACGTACTTTTGATCCATGTCCGGGATGTCAATCTCATGTTTCACACAAAAGGATTTCACATCTTCAAAAAGGTTGTCCCATCCATCTTCTCTTAGTTCACCAAGCAACACCTTTGTGTTAGAAACACAATCTAATGCATTTGCAATGTCCAAAGATTTATGTTGAAGTTTGAGACACAAGACATCTGTGATTTTCATGATTCTTTCCATTAAGTGTAGAATGAACACAAAATCAAATGTCAGTAGGATTTTCAAGGCACCTCCGGCATCACCTCTTGAGTTCCTTGTAGCTGAACGATCAGCTGCTACACTTCTTAGCACTGTAACAGTTGCGGCAAACATCTTTAACAAACTTTTGATAGATTTGTAGTGGGAACTCCATCTCGTGTCTCCGGCCCTTTGTAAAGAACCTATTTGATTGGCCCCTCTTCCTGTGTCAAGCTCTCCCAATTCAATCTCACTAGCAATTTCAGCAGCCTGATTTTCTAACAGTTCATCATTCCGTTTGGGAGATGCACTAACTGTATTTACAATGAAATTTGCATGCTGAAAAAAATTATGGACCTCATGTACCTCCCTTGAAGCAGCAACAAGAGCCAATTGGAGTTGATGTGCAAGACAATGGATATAGTATGCATAAGGGCACTCTTTGAGAATTAGAGCTTTCAGCCCATTCCACTCCCCCCTCATGTTGCTTGCCCCGTCATATCCCTGGCCTCTAATATCTTGCACATTCAACCCATTATCAACTAGGACGGCAATAATTGTGTTCTTGAGAGTCAAAGCACTAGTGTCTCTAACATGAACAAGATCAAGAAAATGTTCTCTTATCACCCCTTCTATGTTTGCAAATCGAAGAACTACTGCCATCTGCTCTTTTTTAGACTCGTCTCTACATTCATCAACCAAGATAGAGAATTTGCTATTACCAAGTTCTTCTTTAATTGAGGTTTTCACTTTTCCAGCAAATATGCTAGCAATTTCCTTTTGAATAGTTGCTGAGGTGTACTTTGCATTTCTTGGAGCATTCTGTACAACTTCATGTACATCCTTGTTATAAGACGCCAAAAGCTTAATCATTTCCTTGAAATTACCTTGGTTCTTGGAATCCTCAGACTCATCATTTCCTCTGAAGGGACATGCTTGAAACATTAGCCACCTGATGCAATCAACATAGAATAATTATTAGATGTCCAGTATAAAGAAATTCTAAATGTTCAAAATTAAATACTTCTTACTTACCTCATGGCATCAATGGAAGTCTTTAGCCTTAGTCTTGCATCAAGAACCCGCTTCTTAGTTTGCTTTTTCATCACCTCATCAACATGATTAATTCTGTTTCTCAAGTTTTTATAACGCCCAACAACAAAATTGTGAGCCGAGCTGGGAGTAGTGCCCATATGTTTGAGAAAAGCACATTATTTTCCATTGTTAACTTTCTTCCACTTATCAAATCTGCTGAGTGTGAATGTATCTGAACCACACTTCCCAATTGGCTTCTTTGAGAAGAGAAAACAAGGCAAACAATAGGCACAATTTTTTAGAGGTGAATACTCCAACCACCAATGATTCGTGAACCAATCACTTTGGAATCGCCTACGGCCAGCCCTGTCCTAGTAAATTCGTACTCATCTGGCTTTAAGATTGGTTGATAAGCCCCTTTAGACATATAAAAATGCCTAGCAGCATCATGCTCATCAGGAGGAAGTTGCCAAATTTGAAGACGTCGTCCGGGGTCTCGGTCATAACTTGTGGTTATAACTGTAGCTTCTTCCGTAGCTTCTGGCATGGAAACATCATGATCAATTTGGGCATCACCATCAGTACAATTTGGGTGATTCTGTTCGCTAGGTTGAACGTTGTCGTTGTCTACAGTAGTATCATGTTCTGATGGCCGAGAGCTTGAACCAACGGGTTTGAAAAAGTTCTGAATTGATTCTCTCTTTCTCTTCATGTCTACACAAGCACAAACAATTGAAAATTTTATATTGATGATTAAGGGCTGCAATTTGGATGATTATACTTCTACAATTGTTAAAGGCATGAACTACTAATCCATGTGAAAATAAATTACCTTTTCCCCTTGTGCTGCTGCCGCTTATCCTGCCCGGGCCCGGCTGCCCGTCGTCCGCCGTCGTTCTGTCCAGGACTCTGGCCTCCGGGCTGCCGGCAACGTGTCCGTGGATCGGCGCCTGTCCGAGCGTTGCGGCGTCCCCTTCCTATCCTGGCTTCTCGACGGGCGTTGGCAGCGCCGGCGACCTGGCGTCCCTGAGCGCTGGAGGCAGTCCCCAGAGATCCAATCGCTAATTTTTTGGAGACGAAGAGTCGAACGAACTGACGACGTGCGCAGCGTGCTAGCGTTGTCTTTGCCTCTTTGGGGCCTGTCAATCTAGTGTGTCGTGGTGTGCAGGGCCTGCTCGGCTTAGTTTTTTTGCTTTTAGCCTGTAAATGTTCAATGGGCTGCACTGGTTACATGGGCTATACGCCTATACAAAAAGGCCGATGGGGAATAGGGGGGGCGAAGCAGGCTGCAGGGAAGCACACAGGTAAAAAAAGTAGCGCTAATCTCTCCCGTTTCAAGGGACTGCGCGATCGTTGGGGGGGGTCTCGCCCCCCCTCGTCCCCCCCTTAATCCGTCCCTGGGGGAGGAGATGATGACGGGGCGGTCCGGTGGCCCTGGTCCGGTGGGGAGGCGGCGTCAGCGAGGTAGAGGCGGGGTTGCGGCGCCAGGGGCGCCCTCAGGGGCGTGCGGCAGAGGGTGGGAAGGGGGCGCTCGTCGATGGGGGGAGGGGGCGCTCGTCCCTGATCCAGATCGGGACGAGGAGAGGAGAGAAGTGGGGAGTGGGAGGAGTGGGTTAGGGTTCGGTGTCCCCTGGGGGGGTTAGTAGGTGATGTGGGGTGGGCCGGTCCGGCCGGGCCGGCCTGTAGCTAGCTGGGCCATTCGGCCCAGGGAGAGGAGTTCTTTTCTTTTGTCTTTTTTTTAGTTTTGTTTTCTGTTTTCTTTTAAACTTTAATAGATTTTAGTTTAATTAAAATACAATAATAGTCCCTAAATTAGTATTACTAAACATCCCACTGCCATAAGAAATATAGCACATTTTAGAAAGTAGTTTGTATTTGTTTATTAATTTATGGGCAACTAATTAATAGATCTACCACTATTTTATTTATTTTAGTGCATTTAACTACTTTATAACAGTGTGTCTTCTCCACCAATATTTATTATGAATTACTTGCTACATTTGGAACATATTAGTTTTGACTTTTGAAAACTTTTCTAGTTTGACTTTATTTCAAATTTGAATTTGAAAGAGTTTTGAATCATCGCGAGATTATCAACAGTAATTCGCTGTCTTTGACGAGTAGTAACTCTCGAATTGAAACTTAAGAAATTATCGAGAGTAAAGTAAGGAGGTGCAAAATCGAAGTTTCAAGCGTTTAGGCAATCGTTCGTTGCCTAAAACGAAGTGTGAAAGAGGGTTCAAAGCAATGGCAATAAGTATTGCGTCTGATACCATAATAGATCACTAGGCAGGTGGCCCGTGAATTACATACGAAGTCAAGCGTGGGGAATAACTTTGACAATAGGTTGTTGTGACGCCCCGAGACCGATGTGCCAGGTGTCTTCCAGTTATTCGTTGTTTTTGCCATGTCATTTGCTTGCGTGTTTCATTTTATCATGTCATCATGTGCATTGCATCATCATGTTTTCAAAACTTGCATTAGCCCGGGTCTCCCAGTTTTTTTCGTTGTCCGTTCTGAGCCCAGAAACACTTGCACGCGCCCGCGGCACGTCTGAAATATTATTTTATAAGTGGCCAGAAAATGTTCTCGGAATGGGTTGAAAGTTGGCATGCGGTGTTTTTACATTGTAGGTAGGCCGCCTGCCAAGTTTTATCGCAATCGGAGTTCGTTTGATAGCCCAACCGTTAAACTATAGCGGCATAGTAGCCGGTCTTTTCGTCGGACGTTTTCGGTCTCCGAAAACAGTCGCCGGGCCTCTCTCTCTTCTCTTCTCTCAGCTCGAGCCCTTCTGCACAGCCCACGAGTTCCAACCGACCCCTCGCGCGCGCGTCCGAAAAGCTGTCCCGGACCCGACCCGGACAGTCGTCACCGTTGGATCCGGATCATCCCCAAACGTCTACAAAATATCACCGTTTTACTATTTGGGCTCCCTAGCCTATTTTTCTTGACCGCCTGATTACGATCGGACGGACCGAATACCCCTAATCAAAAACCCACTTAATATATAACCAGACTGAACCCTAGAAATGAGGAACCTTGTCCCATGCTCCCAGCCGCCGCCGCCAGCATCTCCCACCTCGGGATCCTCCCATTCCCCACCGCGCCAACCACCAGCCACACCTGGATCCAATCCATCCACTGCAGCCAATCCATCGATCACGTTCCACCCTGCCCGGGGCTCTCCTTGTTCCTCTCGCACCCGAGGAGAGAGCAGACGCATCGCTCGCGCTCGAAGCCTCATGCCTCCCCGATGCCCTTGCCTCGCGCCGGCAAGTGACCTCGCCGGAGTGCCTGCCAGAGTAACAGCCACACCAGGGACCCTCGTGCCCTTCTCCTTCCCTGCTCTCTCTCTCTCTCTCGGCTACCCTCCCCCGTTTTCTTCTCTCAATTCTCTCTGTCTGTCTTTCTTCAGGTCTCAGTAGCCGCCATGGACGTCGTCACGCAGACCTGCCTCCGTTCCTGCGACCACGCGCCGGTCAGCAGCAGTAGTTCGTTGTGCCGCTACCCATCTTTCGCCTTCCTCCCGTTTCCCCTACCTCTATCTCCCTCTAATCTATGTGTTTCTCTGTTCTTTGCCTCGAACAGGAGCAGGCATGGCCGTCACCGTAGAACTCGATGCCGAACGCCGCCGTTGAAGTCCTCCGCCATGGACGCCGTGCCCCAAGGCCGTGCCTCTCCTCCTCCTCACCTTCCCCTCTTTCCGTTTTCCCCTGCCATGGCCTCTCTCCTCACGATATCCCTCTTGTGCTGCACCAGGGAACGCCATGGCCGCCACACCATGGAGCCACATCGACCCGGATCCGGCTGGAAACAGGACGAGCCCGTGCCTTCCCCGCCTCGGATCGGGTCGTCCCCGCGCCAAGTCCGTTGCTTCGCCTCCAGCCCTCGTGCACGCGGCTCCACTACTTCGCCTGCGTCCTCGCGTCCTCTGCTTCCCCTGCGTCGCCCCCTGTCTTCTTCCTCGTCCTCATTCAAGCAGAGAACGAGCTCGCTGCCGCCTCACTCGTTAACTGCTCGCTGACCATGCTTGGGCCGCAAGCGCGCAATCCGACCCAGCGCCTCCTCACCTCGCGGCTGGACCGCACCAAGCCAGCCTCCCTGCTGCAAGCCGCTCCACGAGCCCAAGGCCTCGAAGGCCCATTGTGAGCAGCTCCTCAATCCGCCCAGATTCAGCCTGCCTATGTTTTTTCGTGCCCTGTGAATTTGTCTAATTATCTAGAGACTTCCTGTTTTATAGAAAACCCTTCATAGTTCATGCATATAATAACTTATTAACTAAGCATCACATGTAAAAACTTAATATATGAAACTTGCTTAGAATTTTGTCTAGTTTCATAATTTGTCATTTTCATCTATGTTTAAAATGTTTAAAATGCGGTTTGATTAAATTTGCCCCTATGCCATGTTAAAATGCTTTAATTCATAACTAAATAATTGTAGCTCAGATTTAAATAATCTTTATATGTAAATGGGGTAGAAAAATGCCTAGTTTAACATGGTGGCATCACTTTGCATGTTTAACAACTATAAAATATGGTTTAGGGCAGAACAGTACCAAACCTAATATATGCATATGAGGAGTTTCTGGACTTGTTGTTTTGTTGTTCCGGCCTCATTTAGACTTGCCTAGATAGATAGTTTCATTATGCTTCACCTCTTGCCATGCTAACAACATTTAATCTTGTTGGGTACATAAACGAGAGAGAACTAAATAAGTCATGTGGTGTTTTGTCAATATGCACCCCGATGCATATTGAGCTCCACTTAACTTGTAGTGTTGTTGGTGCACTTTGCCATGCCATGCCATGTATCATTAAACTGGACATGCATCATACTTGGTTGTGCATCATGCCATGTCCATGTGTTGTTTGTTTACTATGTTGTGTGCTTCTTTCTGGTGTTGCTTCTTCGGGTTGGTTCCGATAACGTCGTGTTTGTGAGGACCCGTTCGACTATGCCCGTTTGTCTTCTTCATGGACTCGTTCTTCTTCCTTGCGGGATTTCAGGCAAGATGATCATACCCTCGAAATCACTTCTATCTTTGCTTGCTAGATGCTCGCTCTTTTGCTATGCCTATGCTGCGATACCTACCACTTGCTTATCATGCCTCCTATATTGTTGAACCAAGCCTCTAACCCACTTGGCCTAGCAAACCGTTGTTTGGCTATGTTACCGCTTTGCTCAGCCCCTCTTATAGAGTTGTTAGTTGCAGGTGAAGATTGGAGTTTGTTCCATGTTGGAACATGGATATTTTGTTGGGATATCACAATATCTCTTATCTAATTAATGCACCTATATACTTGGTAAAGGGTGGACGGCTCGGCCTTATGCCAAGTGTTTTGTTCCACTCTTGCCGCCCTAGTTTCCGTCATATCGGTGTTATGTTCCTAGATTTTGCGTTCCTTACGCGGTTGGGTTATAATGGGAACCCCTTGACAGTTCGCCTTGAATAAAACTCGTCCGGCAAGGCCCAACATTGGATTTACCATTTGCCACCTAGCCTTTTCTTTCCCTTGAGTCGGCCGGCTCAAGGGTCATCTTTATTTAACCCCCCCGGGCCAGTGCTTCTCTAAGTGTTGGTCCAACTGAGCGATGTCCGAGGCTATCAGGGGCAACTATGGGCTGGCTTACCCGACATCTGGCTCATCCGGTGTGCCCTGAGAACGAGATATGTGCAGCTCCTATCAGGATTTGTCGGCACATCTGGGTTGCTTTGCTTGTCTTGTTTTACCATTTTCGAAATGTCTTGTAACCGGGATTCCGAGTCTGATCGGGTCTTCCCGCTAGAAGGAATATCCTTCATTGACCGTGAGAGCTTGTGACGGGCTAAGTTGGGACACCCCTGCAGGGATTTGAACCTTCGAAAGCCGTGCCCGCGGTTATGGGCAGATGGGAATTTGTTAATGTCCGGTTGTAGAAAACCTGAAGTTGATCTTAATTAAAATGCACCAACCGCGTGTGTAACCGTGATGGTCTCTTCTCGGCGGAGTCCGGGAAGTGAACACAGTGTTGGAGTAATGCTTGACGTAGGTTGTTCTAGGATCACTTCTTGATCATAGTTCATCGACCGTGCTTTTGCCTTCTCTTCTCGCTCTCTTTTGCGAATATGTTAGCCACCATATATGCTAGTCGCTTGCTGCAGCTCCACCTCATACCTTTTACCTTACCCATAAGCTTAAATAGTCTTGATCGTGAGGGTGTGAGATTGCTGAGTCCCCGTGATTCACAAATACTTCCAAAACCAGCTTGCAGGTGCCGATGATATCGTGCAGGTGACGCAACCAAGCTCAAGGAGGAGCCCGATGAAGATCTTGACCTTTATGTTGTTCCGTTCTAGTTGATCAGTAGTGGAGCCCAGTCGGGTCGATCAGGGATCTGTGTAGCATTTGGGGTAGTCTTCTTTTATTTTGGTTCTATAGTCGGACCTTGTTTGTATCTGGTTGATGTAATGCTTTATTCATGTAATTGTGTGAAGTGGCGATTGTAAGCCAACTATGTATCTCTTTCCCTTTATGTATTACATGGGTTGTGTGAAGATTACCTCACTTGCGACATTGCTTTCAATGCGGTTATGCCTCTAAGTCGTGCTTCGACACGTGGGAGATATAGCCGCATCGAGGGTGTTACAAGTTGGTAATCAGAGCCTTCCCCGACCTTAGGAGCCCCCTGTTTGATCGCATCGTTGGCGTTGTTGAGTCTAGAAAAATGTTTTGAGTCATTTAGGAATTATATATATATCGGAGAGTTAGGAATTCTTTTTACTCCCCAGTCCCTTCATCGCTCTGGTGAGGCATCCTGACATAGAGTTTTGACTCTTCTCTTCTCAAATTTCACTAAAATTTTTTAGGATCACGTGGGTATCTTGGAATCGTTCTGATGGTTTTGTGACGAGAACATTGTTCTTGGTGCCTCCTGACATTTAGGGGTTGTGGTAGTGTCCCGGGGAATTGAGCTCCGAGGTGTTGTCATCACAATTTTATCGTTGCAGTTCTGGAATACCTGAGAGTAGTTTCGACGACATCAAAAATTTCTTTTATGTAGTTGTTAGTGAGATAACCTTGATGCCACCCAGTACTGGGGCGAGAGTTCGGGAGTATTGCCATAACTCGTATAATGGATGCTTTTTGAAGGTTGAGGTAAATGATTTCGGAAGGTTTCTTGGTTATGTGTTGAAGGATGGATACAGCTGGATGTAGGATTTGCTAGTTTTGGGTGAGATATTATGCTTCCCTTGTATCCCCAACACCTGATTGCATAACCGGAAAGTTTCGGGAGTTTATAAGTGGGAATTCAAGTAGCTCTTAGGATATCTTTCCGACGGATGTATGATATGAAATTGGGGTTCGACGTCTAGTGGTCCGCCTATCCACGGTTGGTTTTACAGTGGTCTCGTTGCGTCTTAAAGAGTCCTTGGCTATGCCGACTTGGGGATGCTTCGTATGTCATGTGCACTGCCTTGTACATGATGGTGCTGTACGATCGAGCCCGTGTAGGCCCCGCCACGAAAACTTTGGACGAAATCTCTATCATATGTTTTTTCCGGCTTATTTTGCAAGCCAATCCTATGTTTTGTTTTCAGTTGTGGTATTCGAGTTGCTTCGATGTCAAATGTTGATTCCATGCCTCTTTCCAAACGGTGTTCTCATATTCCTCTGTGAATACTAATCCTTCTCGTCTATCGAGATTGTCATGTCAATCCTTTTCAACTGGTGTTTGCTTCATCCGTTTCAAGTTGTCTTTGTTTTCCCACCCACCCACCCTTTTTCCTCAAGGACTCGAATTTCTTAATCAAGCATCCTTTTATTCTTGTGAAGTCTCTTCATTCTTTTCTTTCAATGTCCTTATCCGATGATTCTCATGAAGATCCTAACGGAACCTCAAGTTCATCATTATTCATTCTTTTTTTCTTCTCCGGTGGATTCAATTCAAGCTTTGTCGATCATATCTTTTCCTCATTTCAAATGTTTTCTCATGCCGGTGCACCTCATAATCATTCACTTCTCGCTATTCATTTGTTCGGGAGTGCTGAAGATATCTCGAAGATTCGTGCTTCCACTCTGCATTCGTTCAAGCTCTTTCGAGGATGTTAGCTCATTCAAGCCTTTTAATTCAACCGGTGCAATCTCTCTTTTAATCGTTCAACGGTGTATCTTTTGAGTGGGACCTAACCCACAGGTCTTTTCCCAGGATCTTACCTGACTCTTCTTATTTTCCCGGAGCTTTTCAAATTCATTTCGAAGTTTCACGTAAGAATGAATTATCATCAGTCAATTGCCTTTCTCCTAGATCTTTCAAATTCTTTTCATCATTGGTTCAATCTTTCCAATTTTAATTCCGGAGTACCTCAATAATTCTTGGTGGTGTTTCTGATCGTCGTTATCAACATTTGAAGAACGAAGAAGATTTTTCCTCCATACCGTGTTCCATTTGCTTCAAGATTCATGGTTCTAGCGTCACGCCATCCTTTCTTAAGTGTTTTCGATTGTGACAATTCTTTTCTTCCTTCCAGAGCAATTCAGGAGCCTTTTCAGTTTGATTCTCCAGAGGACATCAATTCAGGATTATTCATTCTCAGCTTTCAGATATCATTCTCCAAAATCATACCGGTGCATCGTTCAAGTATTCTCTTATCAGCTCGTGATCTCTTTGTTTCACTTGTATCTAAATTCTCTCAAGCATCTTCGTTCATTTGCTAATTCTTCCCGGTGTTTCTTTATGGTATCTTCATTCGTTTTCAATTCTTACGGTGGTTTGTTCAAGAGTTCTCTTCCTTCTTCATCATATCAATTCATTCGTTGTTCCAATCCTACCAGCGGTTCATTGAAGACCTTCTCAAGTTTATGTTATATCTCTCTTAATCTTTTCTATGAGAATAAGTAATATGTCAAATCCGTTGATGGTCATCAATTTAATTGGTGAAGGATAAGCATAATGTAATTCTTATTCTTGTTCCATCCAAATGATTCAATTCCTTATTCCGGAGGCTCTTCAAATTCTCGGTTTCATTGGATTCATCTTTCTTTTCCCGGAGTTCCAAGCTCTCTCAATTTATTTCATCGCGAAGATCCATCTAATCATTGCAAGGATTCACCTTGTCTTTTCAACTTCTCTTTCTTCTCGTTATCCTTTTATTACCGGAGTTCTTCGAGAGTTTCTTCATGGTGGCTCATCAAGGAGTTAATTCATTCTCGAAGTTTTCATCGAGATTCTTTTCTAAGGAGCTCAAGTATTCTTCATCTTACAATATGGAGTGCAATTCTTTCTACCGTATCATTAGAGGTGGTATTATGTCATTCTTGATAATTTTAGTTCATGTTTCATGATTCATAAGTTGTCCAGAATGAGATAGTTAAACCTATCAAAATTCTTCGAGCATGAGCTCTTCTCAATCCATCAATCTCTTCGTTGGAGTTATCTTGTGTCATGTTTCACCTAAAGCTTTCTCTAAGGATTGTTGCTATTATGGTGCTTATAAATGACCCAAGTTCTTCTTTTATCCTTCCGGTGAATAAGCTTTCTTGTCTCCTTGTTCATATCAATCCAATTCTTCTTCCTGTGAGTGGCAGGTTGTCACCTCATATTTTGAGATATATTTCATAAGACCATATCAAGAATATTTTCGTTGTTGGTGTTCCAACAACTCCGCTTGACCCGTCTCCTAAGGATGCATTCTGAAGCTCTCCTGTGGCAGTAGTTGGCATTTTCTTCTCAATTCTCCTATTTCAATTATCTATCTTCTATTCTTTTGATCCGGAGCCATTGTGATGTTGCTCTTTTCTCTCATCATCTTGGTTCGTGTTCTTTCATGCCTATCCATTTAACCGGAGTGTCGTGCCCTCTTTTCAAGTTCTCTCATCGTATCAAGTTTTACCTCCCTTCTCAACCGGAGTGCTGCCTGAATTTGTTCTTCCTTGTTCCTCTTTCCTAACGGAGGCTTTCAACTTTGTTCATCTTTGCTGTATTCTTTCTTTCAAATTTTGTTCAACCTCTCAAGGCTCGTGGTTTCACTCATTTGTCCAAGAAGCAACTTAGTTTTACCTCCTCTCTTTCTCTTCCATTTTCCCTCCGGTGCCATTCTAGATCTCGGGACGAGATCCTCTCATAGTGGTGGAGTGTTGTGACGCCCCGAGACCGATGTGCCAGGTGTCTTCCAGTTATTCGCTGTCTTTGCCATGTCATTTGCTTGCGTGTTGCATTTTATCATGTCATCATGTGCATTGCATCATCATGTTTTCAAAACTTGCATTAGCCCGGGTCTCCCAGTTCCTTTCGTTGTCCGTTCTGAGCCCAGACACACTTGCACGCGCCCGCGGCATGTCCGAAATATTATTTTATAAGTGGCCGGAAAATGTTCTCAGAATGGGTTGAAAGTTGGCATGCAGTGTTTTTATGTTGTAGGTAGGCCGCCTGCCAAGTTTCATCGCAATCGGAGTTCGTTTGATAGCCCAACCGTTAAACTATAGCGGCATAGTAGCCGGTCTTTTCGTCGGACGTTTTCGGTCTCCGAAAACAGTCGCCGGGCCTCTCTCTCTTCTCATCTCTCAGCTCGAGCCCTTCTGCACAGCCCACGAGTTCCAACCGACCCCTCGCGCGCGCGTCCGAAAAGTTGTCCCGGACCCGACCCGGACAGTCGTCACCGTTGGATCCGGATGATCCCCAAACGTCTACAAAATATCACCATTTTACTATTTTGGCTCCCTAGCCAATTTTTCTTGACCGCCTGATTACAATCGGACGGACCGAATACCCCTAATCAAAAACCCACTTAATATATAACCAGACCGAACCCTAGAAATGAGGAGCCTTGTCCCATCCTCCCATCCGCCGCCGCCAGCATCTCCCACCTCGGGATCCTCCCATTCCCCACCGCGCCAACCACCAGCCACACCTGGATCCAATCCATCCACTGCAGCTAATCCATCGATCACCTTCCACCCCGCCCGGGGCTCTCCTCGTTCCTCTCGCACCCGAGGAGAGAGCAGACGCATTGCTCGCGCTCGAAGCCTCATGCCTCCCCGACGCCCTCGCCTCGCGCCGGCAAGTGACCTCGGCGGAGTGTCCTGCCAGAGTAACAGCCACACCAGGGACCCTCGTGCCCTTCTCCTTCCATGCTCTCTCTCTCTCTCTCTCTCGGCTCCCCTCCCCC
Source organism: Triticum aestivum (assembly GCF_018294505.1). Classification (NCBI taxonomy): domain Eukaryota; kingdom Viridiplantae; phylum Streptophyta; class Magnoliopsida; order Poales; family Poaceae; genus Triticum; species Triticum aestivum. The sequence goes on from NC_057806.1 coordinate 3,403,096, forward strand.
GTTTTCTTCTCTCAATTCTCTCTGTCTGTCTTTCTTCAGGTCTCAGTAGCCGCCATGGACGTCATCGCACGGACTTCCTCCGTTCCTGCGACCCCGCGTCGGTCAGGCAGCAGTAGTTTGCTGTGCGCTACCATCTTTCCTTCTCCCGTTTCCCTACCTCTATCTCCTCCCTCTTCTATGTGTTTTTCTATTCTTCTCGAACAGGAGCAGGCATGGCGTCCCGTAACCGATGCCGAACGCCGCTGGTGAAGCTCCTCGCCATGGACGCCGGGGTCCCAAGGTCGATGCTCTCCTCCTCTCACCTTCCCTCCCTCCGTTTTCCCCTGCCATGGCCTCTCTCCTCACGATCTCCCTCTTGTGCTGCACCAGGGAACGCCATGGCCGCCGCACCATGGAGCCACATCGACCCAGATCCCGCCGGAACAGGAACGAGCCCGTGCCTTCCCCGCCTCGGATCGGGTCGTCCCAGCCGCCAAAGTTCGTTGCTTCGCCTCCAGCCCTCGTGCACGCGACTCCACTACTTCGACCTGCGTCCTCGTGTCCTCTGCTTCCCCTGCGTCGCCCCCTGTCTTCTTCCTCGTCCTTGTTCGAGAAGAGAACGAGCTCAGTGCCGCCTCACTCGTTGACTGCTCGCTGACCACGCTTGGGCCGCAAGCGCGCAATCTGGCCCAGCGCCTCCTCACCTCGCGGCTGGACCGCACCAAGCCAGCCTCCCTGCTGCAAGCCTGCTCCACGGGCCCAAGGCCTCGAAGGCCCATTGTGAGCAGCTCCCCAATCCGCCCAGATTCAGCCTGCCTATGTTTTTTTCGTGCCCTGTGAATTTGTCTAATTATCCGGAGACTGCCTATTTTATAGAAAACCCCTCATAGTTCATGCATATAATAACTTATTAACTAAGCATCACATGTAAAAACTTAATATATGAAACTTGCTTAGAATTTTGTCTAGTTTCATAATTTGTCATTTTCATCTATGTTTAAAATGTTCAAAATGCGTTTTGATTAAATTTGCCCCTATGCCATGTTAAAATGCTTTAATTCATAACTAAATAACCATAGCTTAGATTTAAATAATCTTTATATGTAAATGGGGTAGAAAAATGCCTAGTTTAACATGGTGGCATCACTTTGCATGTTTAACAACTATAAAATATGGTTTAGGGAAGAACAGTACCAAACCTAATACATGCATATGAGGAGTTTCCGGACTTGTTGTTTTGTTGTTCCGACCTCATTTAAACTTTCCTGGATAGATAGTTTCATTATGCTTCACCTCTTGCCATGCTAACAACATTTAATCTTGTTGGGTACATAAACGAGAGAGAACTAAAGAAGTCATGTGGTGTTTTGTCAATATGCATCCCGATGCATATTGAGCTCCACTTAACTTTTAGTGTTGTTTGTGCACTTTGCCATGCCATGCCATGTATCATTAAACCGGACATGCATCATACTTGGTTGTGCATCATGCCATGTCCATGTGTTGTTTGTTTACTATGTTGTGTGCTTCTTTCCGGTGTTGCTTCTTTGGGTTGGTTCCGATAACGTCGCATTTGTGAGGACCCGTTCGATTACGCCCGTTTGTCTTCTTCATGGACTCGTTCTTCTTCCTTGCGGGATTTCAGGCAAGATGATCATACCCTCGAAATCACTTCTATCTTTGCTTGCTAGATGCTCACTCGTTTGCTATGCCTATGCTGCGATACCTACCACTTGCTTATCATGCCTCCTATATTGTTGAACCAAGCCTGTAACCCACCTTGTCCTAGCAAACCGTTGTTTGGCTATGTTACCGCTTTGCTCAGCCCCTCTTATAGCGTTGTTAGTTGCAGGTGAAGATTGGAGTTTGTTCCATGTTGGAACATGGATATTTTGTTGGGATATCACAATATCTCTTATCTAATTAATGCACCTATATACTTGGTAAAGGGTGGATGGCTCGGCCTTATGCCTGGTGTTTTGTTCCACTCTTGCCACCCTAGTTTCCGTCATATCGGTGTTATGTTCCCGGATTTTGCGTTCCTTACGCGGTTGGGTTATAATGGGAACCCCTTGACAGTTCGCCTTGAATAAAACTCCTCCAGCAAGGCCCAACATTGGTTTTACCATTTGCCACCTAGCCTTTTCTTTCCCTTGAGTCGGCCGGCTCAAGGGTCATCTTTATTTAATCCCCCGGGCCAGTGCTTCTCTAAGTGTTGGTCCAACTGAGCGATGTCCGAGGCTACTAGGGGCAACTCTGGGCTGGCTTACCCGACGTCTGGCTCATCCGGTGTGCCCTGAGAACGAGAGATGTGCAGCTCCTATCGGGATTTGTCAGCACATCTGGGTGTCTTTGCTGGTCTTGTTTTACCATTGTCGAAATGTCTTGTAACCGGGATTCCGAGTCTGATCCGGTCTTCCCGCTAGAAGGAATATCCTTTGTTGACCGTGAGAGCTTGTGATGGGCTAAGTTGGGACACCCCTGCAGGGATTTGAACTTTCGAAAGCCGTGCCTGCGGTTATGGGCAGATGGGAATTTGTTAATGTCCGGTTGTAGAAAACCTGAAGTTGATATTAATTAAAATGCACCAACCGCGTGTGTAACCGTGATGGTCTCTTCTCGGCGGAGTCCGGGAAGTGAACACGGCGTTGGAGTAATGCTTGACGTAGGTTGTTCAAGGATCACTTCTTGATCATAGTTGATCGACCGTGCTTTTGCCTTCTCTGCTCGCTCTCTTTTGCGAATATGTTAGCCACCATATATGCTAGTCGCTTGCTGCAGCTCCACCTCATACCTTTTACCTTAGCCATAAGCTTAAATAGTCTTGATCGTGAGGGTGTGAGATTGCTGAGTCCCTGTGACTCATAGATACTTCCAAAACTAGCTTGCAGGTGCCGATGATACGGTGCAGGTGACGCAACCAAGCTCAAGGAGGAGCCCGATGAAGATCTTGACCTTTATGTTGTTCCGTTCTAGTTGATCAGTAGTGGAGCCCAGTCGGGTCGATCGGGGATCTATGTAGCATTTGGGGTAGTCTTCTTTTATTTTGGTTCCGTAGTTGGACCTTGTTTGTATCTGGTTGATGTAATGCTTTATTCATGTAATTGTGTGAAGTGGCGATTGTAAGCCAACTATGTATCTCTTTCCCTTTATGTATTACATGGGTTGTGTGAAGATTACCTCACTTGCGACATTGCTTTCAATGCGGTTATGACTCTAAGTCGTGCTTCGACACGTGGGAGATATAGCCGCATCGAAGGCGTTACAGTTGTACAGGAGAGTCAGGTTTTGATCCTGTGGAACTGTGGGTTATGGTCCCACCATGTGGGTTAAAAGTAGGAAGGGCGATGGCATCTTGCACGATCATGTGAGCAAGGCATGTCAGATGATAGTCTGTCGGTTATGTCGGCAACAACATCGGTACCAAGGGCGAGGGACGAAGAGAACCATTTTCCTGCTCGTTGAACGAGGCGGACCAGTAGGCAAAGTTCTCGTCCATCGGCGGTTACCAGAATGTCATCAACAAAAGTAACAGGGTCTTTCTGACAGAGTTGTACACTGAGGTGTTTACAAAAGTAGGAGAATATTACTGCTTAGATCATATAGTCCTCAAGAAAGGTTAAACCAAACAATGGAAAGGAAAATATGATTATCAGATTAAACCGAACAATGGAAAGGAAAAATGTGTTTAAACACATATACCAGGGGTATATCCTTCCCAAGGACAAGCAGAGATTAAATCATGATATTCATGCCAGGATATAATGTAAGAAACCCTTTCAATAAGGGGAGAGAATTTTCATGACTACCCATACAACGGTGCCTGGATAATAGAGCAAGTAACATTTAGCATTGGGCTTCAATTGTTCTTGTTGAAAATCGGAGTACCAGAAACATGCTTCGAGATAGCATCGAAATGGTCTCCAAGCAAAGGCCAGACTTCGGATACACAAAGGATCTACAATTTCCTCATGGGAGAATGGTTAACCTTGCTAAAAAGGAAACTAAAACATTTGGTCCTCCGGTCAGGTGTGCTAGGCACGACATCACCTTACCGGGTCATATAAGGACCAACGTTATGACTCTTGAAAAATGTTTCAACCATCATATCTGTCCGAGGTTCAAATCCGATTGGTGTTAGGATACCTGAGACATTAGGATGCCTGAGAAGAAAAGGTGCAACACAATTTTGACAAGATGACCATGTTAGATTCTCGGGAAATGAACTTTGGGAGCGAGTTCCGAAACAAAAGCTCATCATGAAACCAATGAAGGGATAAGGAGGTAGCTGATGAACTCGGCGACAATTCAACGAGACTTCCGAAAGATGGGTTTCCACAATTAAGTGAACAAGGAGATAACATTAGTCAGATCAAATGGTATAATGATGTATGCTCGAGGAAAACATACACAATTAAACATTGGTTGAAAGGTGCACCAGAAATATGGCCTGGGTTGCACGACCAACATCGGAAATGGTGATTCAATAATCAATAGTCTAAGAATGAACGACCGACCATTAACTTCAAAGAAATAGGGTTGCTAGAAGATTTGGAATTACACATCACAGACCATTTGTCGGTGGTTAGAAACAACACGGTGACCAGGAAAAGAATGGTGAGGGTGATAAGTATCACTTGTATCAAGAATTCTCCAGAGGTGGTGAAATTCCCATGACATCCCTGACATAAAAGATGGTAATACTCCAAGGTAAAGAAGAACAATTGCTGGATAGCAAGGATCTCAAGGTATATCACAAAGCACGAACAAGTTTGTGTTGAACGAAAGGCAATAAAGTGGTTGATGATAACACAATTCATCGAGAGCAAAGGGTGGTATTTCTCATCAAGAATTCGATAGATATCTTGGAAGAGCTTAGAATGTTGATGATGTTCACGACCCATTTTTCGCGAGATTTCATGAAGATGTAATTGATCAGCGACGACATCAAGTCAAAGGAATGATGATGCGAAAGATTATTGGAACTAAGAGTATGATACAAACTCGAAATCAAGCTTGGTGTTCAAGGCGAAATGATATGATGAGGAAGATCGGCGTAAGGTTACCTTATCGTCCAAAATTGTGCTAGCCGATCAGGCTAGGAATGACGTGATCAGGTACAGACTCGTAAGTAAAGAAGATTTCTAAAATTTGTTGAACCATAGTGCGTACTTGGTTCAGTTATTGGTGCCTTTGAGTGCTTAATAACTCAGAGCCCGTGAAAAATTATAATCAGTGAGAATGTAGTACTTCATGAAGAACTCATAAGAAGTTGTGCGGTTCCATGATAATTTTGAGATACCAGGGGGGTAATACTCGATGACAGATCAAAGTAGAGGTTGGACTAGGTTATTGCTCTCCAGAAGACAAGTGCTTGAACTTGTCCGAGAAATTGGATCAAAGAAGAACAATATGGTCAGAAACCACGATTTCAAAAGACCAAATCCCAGATATAAGATTAAATTATATCAAGGGGATAATTGTTGTTACGAGAAGCTTCTATGACAAGATCTACATCGTGTCCATGGGCATGAACACAAAGTTCAAGGTAATTTGATTGGTCGAGATCCATCTCATGTTTAAAATGACGTCTGAGCCGAAAGGATGAATTCTAGGATCTGATTAGGGATTCCAACATTCGCATCATATTGAATCAAGGGACCAAAGATTTTAAAGGCAAAGGACATCCATGAATATTGCTAGTCATTTGGAATTAACCAAAATACAGGTAGACACGCATTTCAAGAGCCATAGGCTAATGAGGATTCTCGAAAGATCGGATAGTATTTTGAAGAATTTTGTGAAACACATGAACAACTAGGGATGTGCGGATACTCTATAAGGGCGAGGAATTATCCGTAGGTAATAAAAGATCCTAATACCACCCAATGGCAACGTGGGCCCGTAAGGTATACATCCAAGTTAGTAAAAGTTTTGCAATGACTAGACTCGACTTCGTCCAAGGAGTGTGGAAGGGGGATTCCTACAGGCAGTCGGCTCTGATACCAACTTGTGACGCCCCCGATTCAATCATACACTAATCATGAATGCAAATGTGTACGATCAAGATCAGGGACTCACGTGAAGATATCACAACACAACTCTAAAACATAAATAAGTCATACAAGCATTATATTACAAGCCAGGGGCCTCGAGGGCTCGAATACAAGAGCTCGATCATAGACGAGTCAGCGGAAGCAACAATATCTGACTACAGACATAAGTTAAACAAGTTTGCCTTAAGAAGGCTAGCACAAACTGGGATACAGATCGAAAGAGGCGCATGCCTCCTGCCTGGGATCCTCCTAAACTACTCCTGGTCATCGTCAGCGGGCTGCACATAGTATTAGGCACCTCCCAAGTAGTAGTAGTCGTCGACGACGGTGGCGTCTGGCTTCTGGGCTCCAACGTCTAGTCGCAGCAATCGGGTATAGAAAGGGGAAAAAAGGGAGCAAAGCAACCGTGAGTACTCATCCAAAGTACTCGCAAGCAAGGAGCTACACTACATATGTATGCATTGGTATCAAATGGAATAAGGGTATCATATGTGGACTGAACTGCAGAATGCCGGAATAAGAGGGGGATATCTAGTCCTGTCGAAGACTACGCTTCTGGTAACCTCCGTCTTGCAGCAGAAGAAGAGAGTAGATGGTAAGTTCACCAAGTAGCATCGTGTAGCATAATCCTAACCGATGATCCTCTCCTCGTCGCCCTATTAGAGAGCAATCACCGGTTGTATCTGGCACTTGGAAGGGTGTGTTTTATTAAGTATCCGGTTCTAGTTGTCATAAGGTCAAGGTACAACTCCAAGTCGTCCTGTTACCGAAGATCACGGCTATTCGAATAGATTAACTTCCCTGCATGGGTGCACCACATAACCCAACACGCTCGATCCCATTTGGCCGGACACACTTTTCTGGGTCATGCCCGGCCTCGAAAGATCAACACGTCGCAGCCCTACCTAGGCACAACAGAGAGGTCAGCACGCCGGTCTAAATCCTATGGTGCAGGGGTCTGGGCCCATCGCCCATTGCACACCTGCATGTTGCGTACGCGGCCGGAGAGCAGATCTAGCAACCTCCATTACAAAGGAAGATGCGTTACGCGGTCCAACCCGGCGCGCGCCGCTCAGTCACTGACGTCACGAAGGCTTCGGCTGATACCACGACGTCGAGTGCCCATAACTGTCCCCGCGTAGATGGTTAGTGCGTATAGGCCAGTAGCCAGACTTAGATCAAATACCAAGAGCTCGTTAAGCGTGTTATTTTGAAATAACCACGGACGCCGACCAGGGCCAGGCCCACCTCTCTCCTAGGTGGTCTCAACCTGCCCTGTCTCTCCGCCACAAAGTAACCGTCGGGGGCCTTCGGGAACTCAGGCCCACCTCTACCGGGATGGAGCCACCTACCCCTTCAGCCCCCAACATCGGAATCACTCGCGGGTACTCCTACGAGCCGACCCATCTTTAGTCATCACAAGAATCATATATTATGTATAGGTATATACCCGTGATCAACTTCACCTGCAACTAACAACGTTATAAGAGGCACTACTAGGGAAAAGCTTATAGGCAGATGCTTACTACTAGCGAGGGTTTATAACCCTCGCTACTGCTACTTACTAGTAGCGCGGGTTTTTAACCCTCGCTACTACTAAGTTGATACTAGTAGCGCAGGTTTTTAACCCTCGCTACTACTAAGCGGTCTCTACCGTGCCCTCCCGGGACATGCCATAGTAGTAGCGAGGGGTACAAACCCGCGCTTCTACTAAGTTGATAGTAGTAGCGCGGTTTTACACCCCTCGCTACTACTAAGTACGAGGTAGCTGAAATCCCCATATCCTCAGCCGAATCCCTCCTCTCTCCCTCACTTTCCCCCTCTCTCACTTTCCTCGTCTCTCCCTCATAGTCCAACGATGGCCGCCGCTGGTACACTCTGCTTTCTCCGCCCCCTCCCTCCCCGAGATCCCTTCGGTGGGCAGTTACCGGAGCTCCTCGCCGCCACCAAGATGTGGAAGTGCGACCACGGCATCCTCCTCCTCGCCGCCTTCACCGTCTTCTTCTTGCTCCAGGTCAGCCCTCCTCCCCCCTCTCCGATTCGTTCCGGAACGCTAGCTGACCAATCCCCCTCCTCCTCTGGCAGCACGAGGGCGACTTTTTGTTCCGGAAGACATGGACCGCCTCCTGCCACCGCTCGTCGCCGACCTCAACAGCGACGGCCGCCGCGAGGTGTTGCTCCCCACGCACGATGCCAAGATGCAAGTCCTCCAACTCCTGGCCCATGCCGGGCTGGCCTTCGCGGCCGCCCTCGACGGCTTCCACGAGGCACGCGTCATGGACGAGATCTCCCTGCTCCCGGCCAACGTGCGCGCGTCATGGGGTTGAGATTTTTTTTGGTTTTTCAAATTAACAGTAGTAGCGTGGGTCACAGACACGCGCTACTACTAACACACGTACTAGTAGCACGGGATGCACCGCGCTACTACTACTAGTTAGCTGTAGCGCCATAGTAGTAGCGCAGGCACCCGCGCTACTACTAGCTTTTAACCCACGCTACTACTAGGCTTTTTCCTAGTAGTGAGGGGTTGAGCAAAGTGGTAACTTAGCCAAACAACGGTTTTCTTGGAAAGGTGGGTTAGAGGCTTGACATGGCAATATGGGGGGCATGATATAACAAGTGCTAGGTAGCGCGACATAGCGATATAGCGAACAACTAGCAAGCAAAGATAGAAGTGATTTCGAGGGTATGGTCATCTTGCCTTCAAAGTTCTCAGAGTTGTCGAAAGCTTGATCCTCGCAAGCGTACTCAATAGGTTCCTCGGTCACGTACTCGTCTCCTGGCTCTACCCAAAGCAAGAACACAAGCAATGGAACAACAATCAATCATGATGCAATGCACAAGCAACATGCTGCAATACATGTCATGATATGCAAGATATGATATGCAATGTGTATGCATGCCCCGGAAGGAAAGAATGGTCAAGGAATCAACTTGGAAAACCAAGTATTCCGCTGGAAAGATGAGATGATTTTGGTTGAAATCGATATAAAGATCACCAGAAACGGATGCACGGTTTACAAATGGCAAGCAAAACAAGAATGGTGCAAAACTGTGATTAACAACATGATAGCACTTAGATTGCAACAAGAAACTAAGCTACTGCACTCCAACATAGCAACAAAGCATATGGCAGTGATGTACAAGAGATGCTTGACAAAACATGAGCAGTGAGCTATGGCTAGATCACACAAGAACAGGTTCAAACAAGCATGGCAAAAATGCAAAAGATATCAGCTTCACAGACTTTGTGAAAATACTAACATGTCAATAACAACATCAGGAAGCAATGTTTAGTGCAAGCAAACAACATGCTACAGGAACATATCATAGCAAATACAGGCATGGCATGAATCTACCAATTGCTTAGAACAAAAGTCTCGTAATTAACATGAGCCAAAAAGGCACAGAAAATATGATGGCACCCATGTAAACATAGCAAGTTTTATTAACAGATTCAGACAGTGAAAAACAGAGCATGGCATGAACAGATTTATGATAGCAACTTTGTGAGCTCGTGCCACTCATCACAAAGCATCAAATGACAACATAAGCATACCAATAGCAAGATGACATGTTCATGAAGCTAACCATGGCAAGAGCATGTTCATAGGATGCATGGATCACTAGAAACAGCCATGGCGATATTGATTAACATGTTAACAATCTGTCAGGAATAATTTATAGCAAAAGTAGAGCAAGCAAATGACATGCTAGGGCAATCCATAATTGCAACTAGTGGCATGAATGGATAGAGCATAACCACATGTTTAGAACATCCTTCCTGAAGTATCTCAAAATAAGCATGGATCTCATGGTAGCATCAAGTTTACATGGCATCAAAATAACAGCAGGAAAATGACACTGCAAAATCCTAAGTGCCTGAAACAACAACATCACGAAGCCTAGTTTGCATGCTTGTATTAGTCACCACATAGATCACAAAAATACAAGACTTGCACCTCTGTAATATGGCATGTTGTAGTTCAAAACACATGTAGACCTCATGCTCAAAGGATGCACATATCCAATGCAACAAAAATGACAAATCACCATGTTCTGTTAAGAAGTAGGAGTTAACATTTTATAGCACTATTGCAACAATGAAAATGACATCATAATGGATAGTAACATGCATGGAAATGCTTCTAACATGAAGAGCTCAACGAGACGAACATTTCGATATGTCATATGCATGATTTGGAGCCACGGTCATGGAGATACGACGTGTTGAAGGAGGCATACAAATTACAAGGGTTTCGGGACTTAGTGAAATCTCACCCTACGAAAAAGTCAACAGGACAAAGGGATCCGGGACGCGGGTGCTGTTTGGTTGGTTGAAGTGGTGGATCTCATCCAGTCGGGGATCCGGGTCAGATCCAGCGATGACGGCGACGGACTCCGGCGAGAGGCACGGCCGGAGTCGAGGGGAAGCGTGGCGAGGAGGAGGCGACGGCCGGCGGGTCGCGAGGCGATGGAGGAGGACGCGGCCGACGGCGAGCTTTGGCGCGGGCAGCGCACGTGCGCGAGGAAGCGGCGGCCGGCTCGGGCGGCGCGGTCGCCGGCGGGCACGGGGCGGCGGTGCAGCGCGGATGGTGCTAGTCGGCGTGCCGGTGGGAGGCGGGGCGAGGCGGCAGAGCAAGGCATGCGGTGGTGGCCGGCGGCGAGGATCGGCGGCGGGACCGGCGAACGGCGACGAGCGCGGGCGGCGCTACGGGCGGAGGCGGTGGGCCGGTTCGGGCCCGTGCGGGCCCGCAATGGGCTCCGCGGGCCGGCGGAGCGGGGACGGCAGCGGAGGACAGGTGGAGGATCCGGATTGGGCATGGGGCGGTGGCATACATGTCCGGGCGTGAGGGTGGACGTGTCCGGCGGCGCGAGGAGGAAGAAGACTAGGGTTAGACCGCGAATTTTTGAGGGGAGGTGTTTATATAGGTTGAGGGAGGTAGGACTGTCCAAATGAGGTGCGGTTTTCGCCCACACGATCGTGATCCGATGACGGAGAACATGGAGGTGGCTTAGATGGGTTTAGGCTGTTTTGGAGGGGTGTTGGGCTGCAATCCAAAGAGGCTTTTGCGGTTACCTGGTTAACCGTTGGGGCATCAAACGACCTCCAAATGGAACGAAATTTTACAGGCGGGATACTGGTGGTGTACCAAGGCCACTTGACAAATCTCAGCCCATTCCGAGAACATTTCTCTCCCGCTCACGAAAAGAGACAAGAGGGGGGCGCCGGGTGCATGTGGGAGTGTCGGATTGCGAAACGGACAACAGGGAAAATGACCGGACGCATGAGACGAACACGAATGCAAATGCGATGCACATGATGACATGATATGAAATGCATGACATGAACAAAATGCAAACGAAAGACAAAATCCAACCACGAAGGGAATCTCATAACATAAAGCCGAGAATGGCAAGAGTCGGAGTTACAAATATGGAAAGTTATATCCGAGGCGTTACAACACTCCACCACTACAAGAGGATCTCGTCCCGAGATCTAGGATGGCACCGGAGGGAAAACGGAAGATGAAGAGGTAAAACAAAGTTGCTTCTTTGACAACGAGTGAAACCAAAGAACCTTGATAGGTTAAAAAAATTCGAGAAAAGAATACAACAAGATGAACGAAGTTGAAAACACTCCTTTAGAAAAGAGGAACAAGGAAGAACAAATTCCGACAGCACTCCGGTTTAAAAGAGATGTAAGACTTGATAAGATGAAAAGAACTTGAGTAGAGGACACGACACTCCAGTTAAATGGATAAGCATGAAAAGAACACAATCCTCACTGCTCGAGATGACGAGAGAATAGAGCAACCTCACTATGCGTTCGGAAGAAATGCAAGAATGGAATGGAATGAACGGAGGGAAACAAGATCTTGAGAGAGCACACTTACAACAAATGCTAGAACAGAGTTGTTGGATTATCAACAACGAAAGGATAAGCTTGATGTGGGCTTATGGCAGACATCTTAAAATTATGAGGTGACAACCTGCCACTCACGGAAAAAGATTTGATTGAGAGCTAGAAAAGATAGAAAGCTTCTTCCACCGAGGTGATAAGAAAACTTGGATCATAGGTAATCATCACAAAGAGCAACATTCCCAATGGAATAATTTAGGTGAAATCTATACCAAGATAACTCCAAGGAAGAAAATGATGAGTTTAAATATCTTATTCCTGAACTTGTGAATCATGAAACACAAAGAAATTGTCAAGAATGACATAACACCACCTCAAAAGATAAGATAGAAAGAATTGCACTTCGGAATGAAAGATGAAGAATGCTTGAACTCCTCAAAACAAGACATGTGTTGAGCACCATGTTTATTTGAGAGTATAGCTTGGTGGATCATAACTTCAAGAGAAATCTTAAAGAACGAATGAAGAATGAAATAAATCCTTGATGAGCCACCATGTTGAGCCATCGTGAGAACTCCGGTAATAAAAGGATGATAAAAAGAAAGAGAAGTTGAAAACACAAGGTGAAGCCTTGCGATGATTTAGATGAAGCTTCACGATGAGATAAAGTGGAAACTTTGGAACTCCGGGAGAAAAGATAAAGCATCTTGAACCGAGAATGTGATATGCTGAACCACTCCAGAAAGAAGAAATTAGATCGCATGAATGAAACAATAATAAGAATTAAGTTATGCATATCCTTCACCAATTAAATTGATGACAAGCAACGGATTTGGCATACTGCTTATTCTCATAGAAAGGATTAAGAGAGATATAGCGCAAACTTGAGAAAGTCTTCAACGAACCACCAGTAGGATTTAAAAACGAATAAAGAAAAGATAATGAAACACCGGGAAGAATTAGAAAATGAATGAAGATACTTGAGAAAATTTAGATGCAAGTGAACGAAGAGATCCCGAGCTGATTAGATCATACTCGAATGATGCACCGGTATGATTTGGAGAACAAGAGTTGAAAGCTAGAATGAATAAATCTTCTGAAATGATGGCCTTTGGATGATCAAGAAAAAACGAAAACAACTCTTGAAATGCTTCGGATGGGTGAAAAGAATTCTCACAATCGAAAACAATTATGAGAGGATGGCAACAAGCTTGAACTACGCATCTTCGGAAGAACGGGTAAGGATTGAAGAGAAACTCTTCTTTGGACTTCAAATGTTGAGAAAGATAATGAGAACCACCATGACAATTGATGAGACACTCCGGACCAGTGAAGAATATAAATGTTGAACAAACGATGAAAATAATTTGAAACGATATTGGAGAAGGCAATTTTCTAATGAAATTCATTCTTACGTCAAACTTTGAAAAAAATTGAGAATACCTCTGGAAAACTAGAAGAGTCAGGTAAGATCCTGGGAAAAGACCCATGGGTTAGGGCCCACTCAAAAGATACACCGTTGAATGATTTAAAAGAGAGATTGCACCGGTTGATTTAAATGGCTTGAATGAGGTAACAACCTCGAAATAGTTTGAACGGATCTTGAATGAAAAGACGAGCCTTTCTAAGATATCGTCAGCACTCTCGAGCAAATGAATAGCGAGAAGTGAAAGATTAAGAGGTGCACCGGCATGAGAAAGCATTTGAAACGAGGAAACAATATGATATACAAAGCTTGAATTGAATCCACCAGATAAGAAAAGAATGATGAATGAAGGACTTGAAGCTTCCTTGGTATCTTCCTAAGAATCAACAGATAAGAACATTGAAAGAAAAGAATGAAGAGACTTCACATCCCTAAGATGGATACTTGATTAAGAAATCCGAGTCCTTGAAGAAAAAAGGTTGGGAGGGCGGGAAAACAAAGGCAACTTGGGACGGATGAAACAATAACATTGGGAAGACTTTGAGTTGATCTTGCGGATGGGAAAAATGATGGGATCATCTTGAAGAGAATCACACCGGTTGGAAAGAATTGACACGACAACCTCGATGATCAAGAAGCATTGGTATTCACATAGGAATATGAGAACACTGCTTAGGAAAGGTATGGAATCAACACTTGACATTGAAGCAACTCGAATACCACAACTCAAAACAAAACAAAGGATTGGCTTGCAAAATAAGCCGAAAACAAACATATGATAGATCCCATATCGTATCATGTGTCTGTTGGAAAGATATCCTATGAGATACTTGAATTACCACTTATAAACTCCCGAAACTTTCTGGTTATGCAATCAGGTGTTGGGGGTACAGGGGAAGCATAATATCTCACCCAAACTAACAATCCCTACATCCAGCTGTATTCATCCTTCAACACATAACCAAGAAACCTTCGGAAATCGTGTACCTCAACCTTCGAAAAGCATCCGTTATACGAGTTATGGCAATACTCCTGAACTCCCGCCCCAGTACTGGGTGGCGTCGAGGTTATCTCACCAACAACTGCATAAAAGAAATTTTTGATGTCGGCGAACTCAGGCATTGCAGAACTGCAACGATAAAATTGTGACGACAACACCTCGGAGCTCAACTCCTCGGGACACTGCCACAATCCCTAAATGTCAGGAGGCACTACTACCTCTCAAGCACTGCATTGGTTTTCCCTTGAAGAGGAAATGGTGATGCAGCAAAGTAGCGTAAGTATTTCCCTCAGTTTTTGAGAACCAAGGTATCAATCCAGTAGGAGGCCACGCTCAAGTCCCTTGCACCTACACAAACAAATAAGAACCTTGCAACCAACGCGATAAAGGGGTTGTCAGTCCCTTCATGGCCACTTGCAAAAGTGAGATCTGATAGAGAAGATAAGATAATATTTTTGGTATTTTTATGATAAAGAATAAAAGTAAAGAAAGCAAAATAAACGGCGCAAGAAATAGCTTGTTGACGGGAGATTGATATGATGGAAAATAGACCCATAGGCCATAGGTTTCACTAGTGGCTTCTCTCAAGATAGCATAAGTATTACGGTGAGTAAACAAATTACTGTCGAGCAATTGATAGAATTGAGCATAGTTATGAGAATATCTAGGTATGATCATTTATATTGGCATCACGTCCGTGACAAGTAGACCGACTCCTGCCTACATCTACTACTATTACTCCACACATCGACCGCTATCCAACATGCATCTAGAGTATTAAGTTCATAAGAACGGAGTAACGCTTTAAGCAAGATGACATGATGTAGAGGGATAAACTCATGCAATATGATATAAACCCCATCTTTTTATCTTCGTTGGCAACAATACAATACGTGTCGTTTACCCTACTGTCAATGGGATCGAGCACCGCAAGATTGAACCCAAAACTAAGCACTTCTCCCATTGCAAGAAAGATCAATCTAGTAGGCCAAACCAAACTGATAATTCGAGGAGACTTGCAAAGATAACCAATCATACATAAAAGAATTCAGAGAAGATTCAAATATTGTTCATAGATAATCTTGATCATAAACCCACAATTCATCGGATCTCGACAAACACACCGCAAAAGAAGATTACATTGAATAGATCTCCAAGAGAATCGAGGAGAACTTTGTATTGAGATCCAAAGAGAGAGAAGAAGCCATCTAGCTAATGACTATGGACCCGAAGGTCTGAGGTAAACTACTCACACATCATCGGAGATGCTATGGTGTTGATGTAGAAGCCCTCCGTGATCAATGCCCCCTCCGGCGGAGCGCTGGAAAAGGCCCCAAGATGGGATCTCACGGGTACAGAAGGTTGTGGTGGTGGAATTAGGTTTTCGTGGTGCTCTCCGATGGTTTGGGGGTACGTAGGTATATATAGGAGGAAGAAGTAGGTCGGTGGATCCACAAGGGGCCCACGAGGTTGGAGGGCACGCCCAGGGGCGTAGATGCGCCCCTGCCTCGTGGCCTCCTCGTTGATTGCTTGACGTCCACTCCAAGTCCTATGGATCACGTTTGTTCCAAAAATCACGCTCCCGATGGTTTCATTCTGTTTGGACTCCGTTTGATATTCTTTTTCCGCGAAACACTGAAATAGGCAAAGAAACAACAATTTGGGCTGGGCCTCTGTTAATAGATTAGTCCCAAAAATAATATAAAAGTGTAAAATAAAGCCCATTAACATCCAAAACAGAATATATAATAGCATGGAACAATAAAAAATTATAGATACGTTGGAGACGTATCAGCATCCCCAAGCTTAATTCCTGCTCGTCCTCGAGTAGGTAAATGATAAAACAGAATTTTTGATGTGGATTGCGTCTTAGCATAATTTTTAATGTAATTCTTTTTATTGTGGCATGAATATTTAGATCCGAAAGAGTCAAGATAAAAGTTTAATGTTGACATAAAAATAATAATACTTCAAGTATACTAACTATGCAATCATGTCTTCTCAAAATAACATGGCCAAAGAAAGTTATCCCTACAAAATCATATAGTCTGGCTATGATCTATCTTCATCACACAAAATATTAAATCATGCACAACCCCGATGACAAGCCAAGCAATTGTTTCATACTTTTGATGTTCTCAAACTTTTTCAACTTTCACGCAATACATGAGCGTGAGCCATGGACATAGCACTATAGGTGGAATAGAATGGTGGTTCTGGAGAAGACAAAAGAGAGAAGATAGTCTCACATCAACTAGGCGTATCAACGAGCTATGGAGATCCCCATCAGTAGATATCAATGTGAGTGAGTAGGGATTGCCATGCAACAGATGCACTAGAGCTATAAGTGTATGAAAGCTCAACAAAAGAAACTAAGTGGGTATGCATCCAACTTGCTTGCTCACGAAGACCTAGGGCAATTTGAGGAAGCCCATCATTGGAATATACAAGCCAAGTTCTATAATGTAAAATTCTCACTAGTTTATGGAAGTGACAACATAGGGGACTCTCTATCATTAAGATCATGGTGCTACTTTGAAGCACAAGTGTGGGAAAATGATAGTAACATTGTCCCTTCTCTCTTTTTCTCTCAATTTTTTTATTTGGGCCTTCTTTTTTTTTTCTTTTGGCCTCTTTTCCCTTTTTTTCGTCCGGAGTCTCATCCCGACTTGTGGGGGAATCATAGTCTCCATCATCCTTTCCTCACTGGGCCAATGCTTGAATAATGATGATCATCACACTTCTTTTTACTTACAACTCAAGAATTACAACTCAATACTTGGAACAAAATATGACTCTATGTGAATGCCTCCGACGGTGTACCGGATATGCAATGAATCAAGAGTGACATGTATGAAAAAATTATGAACCGTGGCTTTGCCACAAATACGATGTCAACTACATGATCATGCATGGCAATAAGACAATGATGAAGCGTGTCATAACAAACGGAATGGTGGAAAGTTGCATGGCAATATATCTCGGAATGGCTATGGAAATGCCATAATAGGTAGGTATGGTGGCTGTTTTGAGGAAGGTATATGGTGGGTGTATGATACCGACGAAAAGTGTGCGGTAATAGAGAGGCTAGCAAATGTGGAAGGGTGAGAGTACGTATAATCCATGGACTCAACATTAGTCATAAAGAACTCACATACTTATTGCAAAAAACTATTAGTTATCGAAACAAAGTACTATGCGCATGCTCCTAGGGTGATAGATTGGTAGGAAAAGACCATCACTCGTCCCCGACCACCACTCATAAGGAAGACAATCAATAAATAAATCATGCTCCGACTTCATCACATAATGGTTCACCATACGTGCATGCTACGGGAATCACAAACTTCAACACAAGTATTTCTCAAATTCACAACTACTCAACTAGCATGACTCTAATATCACCATCTCCATATCTCAAAACAATCATCAAGTATCAAACTTCTCATAGTATTTAATGCACTTATATGAAAGTTTTTATTATGCCTAAAAGAAAATTACCATGCTTTTCTAAAGGACTCTCAAAATAATATAACTGAAGCATGAGAGTTCATTATTTCTATAAAATAAAACCACCACCGTGCTCTAAAAGATATAAGTGAAGCATTAGAGCAAAAACTATATAGCTCAAAAGATATAAGTGAAGCACATAGAGTATTCTAACAAATTCCAATTTATGTGTGTCTCTCCCAAAAGGTGTGTACAGAAAGGATGATTGTGGTAAACTAAAAATCAAAGACTCAAATCATACAAGATGCTCCAAGTAAAACACATATCATGTGGTGAATAAAAATATAGCCCCAAGTAAAGCTAGCGATAGACAAAGACGAAAGAGGGGATGCCTTCTAGGGCATCCCCAAGCTTAAACTTTTGGTTGTCATTGAATTTTACCTTGGGGTTCCTTGGGAATCCCCAAGCTTAGGCTCTTTCCAATCCTTGTTCCATAATCCATCAAAACTTTACCCAAAACTTAAAAACTTCACAACACAGAACTTGACAGAAAATCTCGCGAGCTCCGTTAGTAAAAGGAAACAAACAACCACTTCAAGATACTGTAATGAACTCATTCTTTATTTATATTGGTGTTAAACCTACTTTATTCCAACTTTTATATGGTTCATAAACTCTATTAATAGCCATAGATTCATCAAAATAAGCAAACAACACACGAAAAACAGAATCTGTCAAAAACAGAACAGTCTGTAGTAATATGTAGGTTTCGAATACTTCTGGAAACCCAAAAATTCTAAAATAAATTGCTGGAGGTTAGGAATTTATCTATTAATCATCTTAAAAAAGAATTAACTAAATAGAACTCTCCAATAAAAATGGCAGCAATTCTTGCGAGCGCTAAAGTTTCTGTTTTTTACAGCAAGATCGCAAAGACTTTCCCTGAGTCTTCCCAAAGGTTCTACTTGGCACAAACACTAATTAAAAGCATAAAACCACATCTAAACATAGGCTAGATGAATTATTTATTACTAAACATAATCAAAAATCAAGAAACAAAAATAAAATTGGGTTGCCTCCCAACAAGCGCTATCGTTTAACGCCCCTAGCTAGGCATAAAAGCAAGGACAAATCTAGGTATTGCCATCTTTGGTAGGCAATCCATAGGTGGATCTCATAATAGATTCATATGGTAATTTAATTTTCTTTCTAGCGAAGTGTTCCATGCCTTTCCTTAACAGAAATTGGAACTAATATTCCCTTCCTTCATATCAATGATTGCACCAATCATTCTAAGGAAAGGTCTACCAAGAATAATAGGACATGAAGGATTGCAATCTATATCAAGAACAATGAAATCTACGGGCACATAATTCCTATTTGAAACAATAAGAACATCATTAATTCTTCCCATAGGTTTCTTAATGGTGGAATCCGCAAGGTTCAAGTTTAAAGAACAATCATCAAATTCACGGAAACCTAGCAAATCACACAAAGTTTTTGGGATCGTAGAAACACTAGCACCCAAATCACACAAAGCATAGCATTCATGATCTTTAATTTTAATGTTAATTGTAGGTTCCCATTCATCATAAAGTTTTCTGGGGATAGAAACTTCCAACTCAAGTTTTTCTTCATAAGATTGCATCAAAGCATCAACGATATGTTTAGTAAAAGCTTTATTTTGACTATAAGCATGAGGAGAATTTAGCACGGATTGCAACAAGGAAATAAAATCTATCAAAGAGCAATTATCATAATTAAATTCCTTGAAATCCAAGATAGTGGGTTCATTGCTATCTAAAGTTTTAACCTCTTCAATCCCACTTTTAAACAATTTTAGCATCAAGATCTAAAAACTACGAATTTTTGGGACGCCTTCTAACTAAAGTTGAATCATCTCCAGTCCCATCATTATCAAGATTCATATTGCAAAACAAATATTTAATAGGGTACACATGAATAACTTTTAGATCTTCATCTTTATTCTCATAAAAACTAGAAGAACACACCTTCACAAAGCAATCTTTCTTAGCATGCATCCTAGCGGTTCTTTCCTTGCACTCATCAATGGAAATTCTCATGGCTTTGAGAGACTCATTGATATCATGCTTAGGTGGAATAGATCTAAGTTTCAAAGAATCAATAGCAAGAGAAATTCTATCCATGTTCCTAGCCAATTCATCAATCTTAGGCAATTTTTCTTCAAGCAAAGCATTGAAATTCTTTTGAGAAATCATAAATTCTTTAACACTAGTCTCAAAATCAGAGGGCATCTTATTAAAATTTCCATAAGAGTTTTTGTAGGAATTACCATAATTATTAGAGGAATTATTAGGGAACGGCCTAGGATTAAAGTTTCCTCTATCACTGGTAGAAAAGGGCCTGTTGTCCCGGTTCATAAGGGCCTTTTGTCCCGGTTCTGGAACCGGGACTAAAGGGTCGGTACTAATGCCCTGTCCCTTTAGTCCCGGTTCAATCCAGAACCGGGACAGATGGGCCTCCACGTGGCCTGTGCGCGGAGCCCAGGCAGGAGACCCTTTGGTCCCGGTTGGTGGCACCAACCGGGACCAATAGGCATCCACGCGTCAGCATTTCTGTGGTTGGGGTTTTTGTTTTTTTTGAAAGGGGGGGTGTTTGGGGGTTTTGGGGGGTTAATTTAGGTGTTTCATATATTGTGTTAGCTAGCTATAATTAATAGAGAGAAGTGTCCTCTCTTATGTCTGTGCTTGGTCGATGCTACGTACTATACATACGTATAGAGAGGACTAGACACGCTAGCTAGCTAGTAAGCAAATGAAGGAAACAGAAGATCGTCATGAACATATATGCATACAGAGAGAAGTGATATCGACCACCTCTCCTTCTCCGAGAGATTGGTCGAACAACAAGTTCTTGTATATCTATCCGACACTACCGGCTACATATATACAATAATTATGTCTTACAAATATAATCATACGAACTCATGGTCCACATAGTATTCTTTGTCTTCAGCGATCACGTGGTCAAGAAAGAATGCCGCCAATTCCTCTTGAATTGCTCGCATGCGAGCTGGTGCTAGGAGTACATCCCGCTTCCGAAACATCTAATTTGAAGAAGGGGGTCAATACATATATATATATATATATATATATATATATATATATATATATATATATATATGAATGAATGAAACTCAACACAAATGATGGTAATAAAATAAATTTGTGAATGTTGTTATTTACGTACTTCATATTGTTCGTCAGAGTACCCGCCCCGCTCACAGGTCGTGTGGCGGATGGACTCGCGGACGTAGTATCCACAGAAATCATTCCCTTGTTCCTGCCACAACCACTTTACAAGAAATAGAGGTCAATCAAACTGATAAGCAAGAATGCTAAATGGTATTGATGAAACTAGCGCTTGAATCACTAGGAGATGCACGAAACATGCTACTATAGTACTTACTTTCGGGTGTCTAAATTCCAGCTCCTTCGGCAGTCCCGGAACTTTTCTGGTGAATTTTCTCCAAACCCTGTCGGACAAAGAAAACAATTACTTGATATCAGGAAATGAACAAAGTTGCTGATATGGTGGATAATGATCGATTTAACGTACTTCTTGAGGATTTCAGTCATGTCCGCATACTCCCGGGGATCTTTTTGTTTAGAGTCCAAGACAGTTACTACTCCTGCTCAAGCCTAATCTCTAGGAGAATATAGTGGTACCTGCACACGCATGCATAACTCATCAATTACATTACTATAACCTGGACTAATATGTAAGGGAAACCGAATATGCACAAGACAGTAACACTCACTTGAAGTTGTAAGGAAAGAGTATTATATCTTTGTTTTCATTTTTTTGAATGATCGTAGCAAGTTGGCCTCGGTATCTTCGGGACGATGTTCAACCTCAGTTGCATCTATGAGATATGTGTTAACGAACCCAATATCACCGATTTGTCTTTTCTTCAATTCGGCGATCTTCAATCTGCATAATATAGTGAGGATAATTATAAATACATGCAATGAAAGAGATGAGCTATATAGAGAGACTTAATGACAGAAGTAGTAGTACTTACAGACAGTAGCAGGTGATCGTTGTTTTATCGAGGGCCAATTGATTGAAAAACTGATAGAACTCCTCAAATGGAATAGGCAACAGTTCAATTCCAACGAGGTCATGCTCCGGTTTAACTCTCGCATACAAAGTACTCCTCCCCCAGACTCTCTGCAGATTTTCAAGTACCAATCATGTAATCTTCGCATCATCGTTGTTAAAGATTTTTCATCTTTGACGAGAGGCTTCCCGTACTCGTATCTGTGTATCTGCACCTCCATGGGATCATAATGTACATCGTCGGGCAGGTAATCGTCAACATTGCAATAACCGGGCACCATCCTCGGATCGACGATGTCGCTAGGCACCTTGAGCGGGGGGCACGATTGCTTCGCTTGTTCGCCGAGCTGGGCAATTTGTTTCCCAGCTGCTCGTCGTTCTTTCAGCCTTTGATCACTGACTGTACTTCCCGATCGCTCCGCTTCGGCCCATGTCTTTGCAATAATGCGCTCATAGTTGCCTTTCGGCGGAGACTTGGGTGGTTTTGCCAGGGCAGCCAGAGTGCGCTTCACTTTCACCGGATCTACCTTCTCCTCCGGAGGTGGATGTCTCTTTGCTTTCAACCCTTGAAACCAGTCATCCACTTCGGTTTGCGCGATCTTCGCGTTCTCCTCCGGGGTCCTCTCGTATGGTAACTTCTGTGGACTCTTCAGACAAGGACCGAATCTGTATGTCCTCCCGCCTCTGGTTGTACTGCTAGATGCCGACCGAGCAGACGGAGCGGTTGTCTTCTTTACTTGCTTACGAGGCGGAGGAGAAGGACTATGACGCGGCGGAGCAGCTGCCGGAGCAGCGGCGGGTCTCTTCCGCCCTTGCTGACGAGGCGGAGAAGGAGGACATTGGCTGCTCGGGCGCGCCGGTGCAGGCGGAGAAGGAGGCGGAGTGCCGCCATGTGCCAGAGAAGGAGCCGGCCGAGGGCCCTGATCGTCACTCGCCAGAGGAGGAGGCGGTGGAGGAGGAGGAGTGCCCTGACTCGCCGGAGGAGGAGGAGGAGGCGGAGGCATCCAGTTCGGAAGGTTGATGAGCTCCTTCCGCCATAGGCATGGAGTCTTCAGAGCAGACCCCAACCGAGTCTCCCCTTCACCTGTAGGGTGGTCAAGCTGGAGGTCCTCAAATCCCTCCGTTATTTCATCCACCATCACCCTAGCATATCCTTCTGGAATCAACCGATAGTGAAAAGTTGCGCCGGGTTCAGTAGGATAAACAGAGCCAACAGCCGCCTTGACCTTCAAATTCATCCATTGCGTCATAAGGTGGCAATTTTGAGACTCCGTGATAGCATCCACGGGATAGCTGGCAGGAGCCGTCAAGGCATGCTTCGGCTGAAGCAGCTCGGTGGAAGCCACGCTGCTTCTGCGCTGAGATGGCGGGGTAGCTTCGGGGGAAGCTTCGGCAGTACGTTTGCTGTGATTTGCTTCTCGTTCCTCTATCGCGTCTACCCTTGCTTGCAGCGCCTGCATTTGGGTCTGCTGCACTTTTTTCCTCCTCTCATGGGATTTGTAACCGCCTGCGTCCGGAAAACCCAACCTTCCACGGAATGGAGCCTGGCGTGCCTCGTGTCCGTCCAGGGTGCTCAGGATTCCCGAGGGCCATTGTGAGCTCGTCGTTCTCTCTGTCTGGAAAGAACGTCCCTTGCTGCGCTGCTTCGATATACTGCTTAAGCTTCCTGACTGGTATGTCCATTTGATCGTTCGTCCAAATGCACTTCCCTGTTACAGGGTCCAAGGTTCCGCCAGCCCCGAAGAACCAAGTCCGGCAACGGTCTGGCCAGTTAATTGTCTCTGGTTCGATCCCTTTATCAACCAGATCATTCTCAGTCTTGGCCCACTTAGGCCGGGCTACGAGGTAGCCACCTGACCCCGTGCGATGGTGAAGCTTCTTCTTCGCAGCATTTTGCTTGTTTGTCGCCGACATCTTCTTACTCTTTTCCGATGTCTTGTGGGCCACAAATGCGGGCCAGTGATCTCTGATCTTCTCATATCTGCCCTTGAATTCTGGTGTCTCATTATTTTCGACAAACTTATTCAGCTCTTTCTTCCACCTCCTGAATAGTTCTGCCATCCTCTTAAGAGCAAAAGACTTGATTAATTGCTCTTTAACTGGGTTCTCTGGATTATCCTCTGGCGGTAGGGTGAAATTTGACTTCAGCTCAGTCCAAAGATCATTTTTCTGCATATCATTGACATAAGACACCTCAGGGTCTTCTGTAGCCGGCTTAAACCATTGCTGGATGCTTATCGGGATCTTGTCCCTAACCAGAACCCCGCACTGAGCAACAAATGCGTTCTTTGTTCGGATGGGTTCAATCGGTTGGCCGTCGGGCGCGATTGCTATGATCTCAAACTTTTCATCCGAGCTCAACTTTTTCTTCGGGCCTCGTCTCTTTACCGAAGTTGTGCTCGATCCGGAGGGCTAGAAAAAAGAACAAAGACTTAATTAATATGTGTACATACCAAAACAATGAATGCATCAATCAGCTAGTCAGCACAGGCTTAACTAATATATATACCTGGCCGGACTCGGTTCGGTCACCGGAGCCGTCATCACGGTCTCCTTCTTGCACCGGCATTGGGTCACCGGAGCCGTCCTCATGTTCTTCTTCTTGCACCGGCATTAGGTCACCGTAGCCAGCTTCTTCACCCTCTCCTTCCAGACCATCGGTGTCGTTGAGAAACAACGAGACGGCATCACTTCCTTCTGCGATTATGTCCCTCAACAACGCTTCTTTTGCTTCGTCTCGGGCGGTGTCCATAGTTTCTACAAATATTTACAACATGGCAATTATTATTCAAACATGACAGATGGATATATTAGTGGCAAACGTAGAACTAGCTACCTAATCATAGTAAGGAATCATATATATTAATTAGTGGCCTCGACGCTGCTTCTCTAGGGTTTGGGGTGGTCTCGACAACGCTTCAAGGGTTTGGGGTGGCCTCGAGAACGCTTCAAGGAGGGGGTAATATCGACCCCCCCACGTGTTGAAGCTATCGGGAGGGGGTATATATCGACAACGACGACACTACATCTATGTCCCTCGACGACCCTCGTTCCCGATAAAAAAAGAGGAAGAAGAAGAAAAAAAGAGGAGAAGAAAGAATAGAGGAGAAGAACTCCTCTATTCTTTCTTCTCCTCTTTTTTTCTTCTTCCTCTTCTTTTTTATCCTCTTCTTCCTCTCATGTTCGAGAGGATCGCCGAGGGGTCGGGAGGTTGCCTAGTGTCAAAGGATTCAACAAAACCATGTCTTCATCATTAGGCGAAAGTAACAGGTGCATGATGGTACGAAGCTCTCCAAAGTTATTTTGGAACGGAGTCCTAGATAGGATAATTCGCTTTTTGGTACAAAGTTCAGCAAGAACCTTCCAAATATCGTTATTTGGAAGGCCTTTGCTGAAATTCATACAAAAAGGCAAATTATCCTATCCGGGACACCATTCCAAAATAACTTTGGAGGACTTCGTCATGCCCTGGTTACTTCTGGCTAATGATGAAGCCATGGATTTCTTCAATACTTTGACACTAGGAAATCTCTCTCTCGACCCCTCGGCGATCCTCGACCCCTCGAACCCTCGACGACCCTGGAACCCTCGACCCCTCGGCGATCCTCTTCTTCCTCTCATGTTCGAGAGGATCGCCGAGGGGTCGGGAGGTTGCCTAGTGTCAAAGGATTCAACAAAACCATGTCTTCATCATTAGGCGAAAGTAACAGGTGCATGATGGTACGAAGCTCTCCAAAGTTATTTTGGAACGGAGTCCTAGATAGGATAATTCGCTTTTTGGTACAAAGTTCAGCAAGAACCTTCCAAATATCGTTATTTGGAAGGCCTTTGCTGAAATTCATACAAAAAGGCAAATTATCCTATCCGGGACACCATTCCAAAATAACTTTGGAGGACTTCGTCATGCCCTGGTTACTTCTGGCTAATGATGAAGCCATGGATTTCTTCAATACTCTGACAATAGGAAATCTCTCTCTCGACCCTCGGCGATCCTCGACCCCTCGAACCGTCGACGACCCTGGAACCCTCGACCCCTCGGCG
Source organism: Triticum aestivum (assembly GCF_018294505.1). Lineage (NCBI taxonomy): Eukaryota > Viridiplantae > Streptophyta > Magnoliopsida > Poales > Poaceae > Triticum > Triticum aestivum. The sequence goes on from NC_057806.1 coordinate 3,429,015, forward strand.
ATCCTCTTCTTCCTCTCATGTTCGAGAGGATCGCCGAGGGGTCGGGAGGTTGCCTAGTGTCAAAGGATTCAACAAAACCATGTCTTCATCATTAGGCGAAAGTAACAGGTGCATGATGGTACGAAGCTCTCCAAAGTTATTTTGGAACGGAGTCCTAGATAGGATAATTCGCTTTTTGGTACAAAGTTCAGCAAGAACCTTCCAAATATCGTTATTTAGAAGGCCTTTGCTCAAATACATACAAAAGGCAAATTATCCTATCCGGGACACCATTCCAAAATAATTTTGGAGGACTTCGTCATGCCCTGGTTACTTCCAGCTAATGATGAAGCCATGGATTTCTTCAATACTTTGACACTAGGAAACCTCTCTCGACCCCTCGGTGATCCTCGACCCCTCGAACCCTCGACGACCCTCGAACCCTCAACCCCTAGACGACCCTGGAACCCTCGACCCTCGATCCCTTGACCCTATAGAACCCTTGAACCCTCGACCCTGAAACCCTCGACCCTTGACCCCTTAACGACCCTCGACCCTCTACCCTAGTTCCCGACCCTCGACCCCTCGGCGATCCTCGACACCCTCGTTCCCGATAAAAAATAAGAAGAAGAAGAAGAAAAAAGAGGAGAAGAAGAAAGGAATAGCTAGAGGAGAAGATCGAAGAAAAAAAGAGGAGAAGAAGAAAGGAATAGTGGAGAAGAAGAAAAATAGAATATATTCTATTTTCTCTTCTTCTCCACTATTCATTTCTTCTTCTCCTCTTATTTTTCTTCTTTTTTCTTCTTCTTATTTATTTCTCCTCTTCTTCCTCTCCTCTTCTTCTTTCTAAGTCCTGCTTATATACACAGAGTATTGGTCCCGGTTCGTACCCCTCTCGACCCCTCGTCCCTCTCTCGACCCCTCAACGACCCTCGTCCCTGATAACATTTTTTTCTCCCCTTGACCCCTCTCGACCTCTCGTCCCCCTCTCGACCACTCATCATCATCTATCACCCCCTCGTTTTCTTTAGCATATATCCATGAACAAAAAAATAATTCATATATAGAAAAAATGCTATATGAACATACATACATATGAGCATATACAGAGAGCATATACATACATACATACGTACATATGAGCATATACATACATACATAGCCAAATCCAAATACATATGAGCATATACATACACATGAAAAAAATTATCACACACAGAGAGCAGCGGCGGCGGCGGCGATGGTCAGAGCGACAGGGATCGATGGGAAGGGGGGAGCTCACTGGGGGCGCGACGGGGAGGAGGCCGGGGACGGGGAAGGAGGCCGGCGACCGTGCGGGGGAGGCCGGCGACGCGGCGCGGGGCGAAGGGGAGGGGGCGGAGATGGCGCATGCAGCGACGAGGAGGAGGCCGGCGACGGCGCACACAGCAACGGGGAGAAGGCCTGCGGTGGCGCGGTGCGACGGCGACGGGGAGCGGGCGACGACGGGCTCGGGGCGGCGACGACGATGACGAACGGCCTGGCGGCGTCGGGGGGGAATGGGAGCGGTTGGCGAAATTTTCACAAGTGCTACCTTATATACCCAGAGCAATGGTCCCGGTTCGTGGCACGAACCGGTACCAATGCCCCCCTATGGTCCCGGTTCATGCCACCAACCGGGACCATAGGTCTCTTTTCAGCAGCCGAAAGTACGGGAAGCAGAGGCCTATGGTCCCGGTTGGTGGCACGAACCGGCACCATAGGGGGGCATTGGTCCCGGTTGGAGCCACCAACTGTGACCAATGCCCCCTTTAGTCCCGGTTGGTGGCACCAACCGGGACCAATGGCCTTGTGCTGCCCCGCGCCCAAAAGTTTAGTCCCACCTCGCTAGTTGAGAGGGCTCGGGAGTGGTTTATAAGCGCTGCTGCGCCCACCCTCCCGAGCTCCTCTCAACTGCAGGCTTTCGGGCCTAATCTGTCACTGCAATGCCTGTGGGCCTACTAGGCCTACTGCGGGCCTGAATCCTGGCCCATGGTAGGGTTTCTAGTCGTATTCAGGCCATGGTGGCCCAGTAGGTGGCATTTTTTTGTTTTTTGTTGCTTTATTTATTTTCTTTTGTTTTTTGCTTTATTTATTAATTCTTTATGCTTTTAGTTTTAGAAAAATTATAAACTTTTTGTTAATGCCATTAGTTTTCAAATTTGAAAACACTTTTTTAGTTTTTTTGTTTTCTTTGTTGCTTTATTTATTTTATTTTGTGATTATCTTTACTATAAAATAGCTTTTTCCTGTTTTTTATTGATTTGTTTTTTGCATTATTTATTTTCTTTTGTTTTTTGCTTTCATTTTTAATTCTGTTTGCTTTTAGGTTAGCAAAATTATAAACTTTCTGTTAGTGCCATTAGTTTTAGAAAATTATAAACTTTCTGTTAGTGCCATTAGTTTTCAAATTTGAAAACACTTTTTTAGTTTTTTTGTTTTCTTTGTTGCTTTATTTATTTTATTTTGTGATTAACTTTACTATAAAAATAGTTTTTTTCCTGTTTTTCTGATTTGTTTTTTGCATTATTTATTTTCTTTTGTTTTTTGCTTTAATTTTTAATTCTGTTTGCTTTTAGGTTAGCAAAATTATAAACTTTCTGTTAGTGCCATTAGTTTTAGAAAAATTATAAACTTTCTGTTAGTGCCATTAGTTTTCAAATTTGAATAGTTAAAATTTGAATTCTTTGAAAATTGTTTGAATCACAAGTTTGTGATTAACTTACTAAAAAAATGAGAATAGATGCGCTTATAGAGAAAATTCAACCTAAATTCCTAGTAAATTTCTATGAATTTCAGAGAAATTCACTATGAATTTAGGTTAAACTTTTCTCTATTAGGGCATCTATTTTCACTTCGAGAGGAGCTCAACAAGGCAGATAGGGAAGGGCTTATAAACCGGTGTGAGCCCCCTTCGGTTGGCGAGGTGGGACTAAACTCTTCCTGCAACGAGGACCAACCCTTTAGTCCCGGTTTGTGGCACAAACCGGGACTAATGGTCATTTTGCCAGGGGCGAACCATAAGACATGAAAGCATTTCAAATGAACTCTGAAAAAGTTGAAAGTTGGGATGGTATCATAATTTCACCCACATAGCATGTGCATGTACAAAACGGACAATGGTAGCATGTTCGTGTGTTACAAAGTTGGCATGGTATCATCATAATAGTTGCGGGAGAAAGTCTTCACTTTTTCTTCGCTTGTGTCATTTGCTTATTGCGCCGTAACCATGGATAATCTTCATTGTTTATCAGGATGCTTGGGTCAGCCTTGACACTGAAGGGAGGAATTTCATGAAACTTTTCATAATCTTCAGACATGTCTGTCTTGCCGTCCACTCCCAGGATGTCCCTTTTTCCTGAAAGAACTATGTGGCGCTTTGGCTCATCGTATGATGTATTCGCTTCCTTATCTTTTCTTTTTCTCGGTTTGGTAGACATGTCCTTCACATAGATAACCTGTGCCACATCATTGGCTAGGACGAACGGTTCGTCAGTGTACCCAAGATTTTTCAGATCCACTGTTGTCATTCCGTACTGTGGGTCTACCTGTACCCCGCCGCCTAACAGATTGACCCATTTGCACTTAAACAAAGGGACCTTAAAATCAGGTCCGTAGTCAAGTTCCCATATGTCCACTATGTAACCATAATATGTGTCCTTTCCGCTCTCGGTTGCTGCATCAAAGCGGACACCGCTGTTTTGGTTGGTGCTCTTTTGATCTTGGGCGATCGTGTAAAATGTATTCCCATTTATCTCGTATCCTTTGTAAGTCAATACAGTCAAAGATGGTCCCCTGGACAACAAGTACAACTCATCACAAACAGTGTTGTCACCTCTGAGACGTGTTTCCAACCAACTGCTGAAAGTCCTGATGTGTTCACATGTAATCCAGTCGTCGCACTGCTCCGGGTGTTTGGAGCGCAGACTGTTCTTGTGTTCATCGACATACGGGGTCACCAAGGTAGAGTTCTGTAGAACTGTGTAGTGTGCTTGAGACCAAGAATATCCGTCCCTGCATATTATTGAGTCTCTTCCAAGAGTGCCTTTTCCAGTCAGTCTCCCCTCATACCGCGATTTAGGGAGACCTATCTTCTTAAGGCCAGGAATGAAGTCAACACAAAACCCGATAACATCCTCTGTTTGATGGCCCATGGAGATGCTTCCTTCTGGCCTAGCGCGGTTACGGACATATTTCTTTAGGACTCCCATGAACCTCTCAAAGGGGAACATATTGTGTAGAAATACGGGCCCCAGGATGACAATCTCGTCGACTAGATGAACTAGGACGTGCGTCATGATATTGAAGAAGGATGGTGGGAACACCAGCTCGAAACTGACAAGACATTGCGCCACATCACTCCTTAGCCTTGGTACGATTTCTGGATCGATCACCTTCTGAGAGATTGCATTGAGGAATGCACATAGCTTCACAATGGCTAATCGGACGTTTTCCGGTAGAAGCCCCCTCAATGCAACCGGAAGCAGTTGCGTCATAATCACGTGGCAGTCATGAGACTTTAGGTTCTGAAACTTTTTCTCTGGCATATTTATTATTCCCTTTATATTCGACGAGAAGCCAGTCGTGACCTTCATACTGAGCAGGCATTCAAAGAAGATTTCTTTCTCTTCTTTCGTAAGAGCGTAGCTGGCAGGACCTTTATACTGCTTCGGAGGCATGCCGTCTTTTTCGTGCAAACGTTGCAGGTCCTCCCGTGCCTCAGGTGTATCTTTTGTCTTCCCATACACGCCCAAGAAGCCTAGCAGGTTCACGCAAAGGTTCTTCGTCACGTGCATCACGTCGATTGAGGAGCGGACCTCTAGGTCTTTCCAGTAGGGTAGGTCCCAAAATATAGATTTCTTCTTCCACATGGGTGCGTGTCCCTCAGCGTCATTCGGAACAGCTAGTCCACCGGGACCCTTTCCAAAGATTACGTAGTGTAAATCATTGACCATAGCAAGCACGTGATCACCGGTGCGCATGGCGGGCTTCTTCCGGTGATCTGCCTCGCCTTTGAAATGCTTGCCTTTCTTTCGACATTGATGGTTGGTCGGAAGAAATCGACGATGGCCCAGGTACACATTCTTCCTGCATTTGTCCAGGTATATACTTTCAGTGTCATCTAAACAGTGCGTGCATGCGTGGTATCCTTTGTTTGTCTGTCCTGAAAGGTTACTGAGAGCGGGCCAATCGTTGATGGTCACGAACAGCAACGCCTTAAGGTTAAATTCCTCCTGTCTGTGCTCATCCCACGTACGTACACCGTTTCCATTCCACAGCTGTAAAAGTTCTTCAACTAATGGCCTTAGGTACACATCAATTTCGTTGCCGGGTTGCTTAGGGCCTTGGATGAGAACTGGCATCATAATGAACTTCCGCTTCATGCACATCCAAGGAGGAAGGTTATACATACATAGAGTCACGGGCCAGGTGCTGTGATTGCTGCTCTGCTCCCCGAAAGGATTAATGCCATCCGCGCTTAAAGCAAACCATACATTCCTTGGGTCCTTTGCAAACTCATCCCAGTACTTTCTCTCGATTTTTCTCCACTGCGACCCGTCAGCGGGTGCTCTCAACTTCCCATCTTTCTTTCGGTTCTCACTGTGCCATCGCATCAACTTGGCATGCTCTTCGTTTCTGAACAGACGTTTCAACCGTGGTATTATAGGAGCATACCACATCACCTTCGCAGGAACCCTCTTCCTGGGGGGCTCGCCGTCAACATCACCAGGGTCATCTCGTCTGATCTTATACCGCAATGCACCGCATACCGGGCATGCGTTCAGATCCTTGTATGCACCGCGGTAGAGGATGCAGTCATTAGGGCATGCATGTATCTTCTCCACCTCCAATCCTAGAGGGCATACGACCTTCTTTGCTGCGTATGTACTGTCGGGCAATTCGTTATCCTTTGGAAGCTTCTTCTTCAATATTTTCAGTAGCTTCTCAAATCCTTTGTCAGCCACAGCATTCTCTGCCTTCCACTGCAGCAATTCCAGTACGGTACCGAGCTTTGTGTTGCCATCTTCGCAATTGGGGTATAACCCTTTTTTGTGATCCTCTAACATGCGATCGAACTTCAGCTTCTCCTTTTGACTTTCGCATTGCGTCCTTGCATCGACAATGACCCGGCGGAGATCATCATCATCGGGCACATCGTCTGGTTCCTCTTGATCTTCAGCAGCTTCACCCGTTGCAGCATCATTGGGCACATCGTCTGGTTCCTCTTGATCTTCACCAGCTCCCCCCGTTGCAGCATCACCGTATTCAGGGGGCACATAGTTGTCATCGTACTCTTCTTCTTCGCCGTCTTCCATCATAACCCCTATTTCTCCGTGCCTCGTCCAAACATTATAGTGTGGCATGAAACCCTTGTAAAGCAGGTGGGAGTGAAGGATTTTCCGGTTAGAGTAAGACCTCGTATTCCCACATTCAGTGCATGGACAACACATAAAACCATTCTGCTTGTTTGCCTCAGCCGCATCGAGAAACTCATGCACGCCCTTAATGTACTCGCGGGTGTGTCTGTCACCGTACATCCATTGCCGGTTCATCTGCGTGCATTATATATAATTAAGTGTCCAAATTAATAGAAGTTCATCATCACATTAAAACCAAAGTGCATACATAGTTCTCATCTAACAACATATAGCTCTCCAGAGCATCTAATTAATTAAACCATACATTGAAACTATGTAAAACATTTCAATGCGAAAACAAATGCGATCATAATCGCAACCAAGGTAACAATTGATCCAACGGCATAATGATACCAAGCCTCGGTATGAATGGCATATTTTCTAATCTTTCTAATCTTCAAGCGCATTGCATCCATCTTGATCTTGTGATCATCGACGACATCCGCAACATGCAACTCCAATATCATCTTCTCCTCCTCAATTTTTTTATTTTTTCCTTCAACAAATTGTTTTCTTCTTCAACTAAATTTAACCTCTCGACAATAGGGTCGGTTGGCATTTCCGATTCACATACATCCTACATAAATAAAATCTATGTCACGTTGGTCGGCATAATTTTCATAAACAATAAATGAACCAATAGTTATAAAGATAATATATATACCACATCCGAATCATAGACAGGACGAGGGCCGACGGGGGCGGATACCAAAACCATCGCACTATATAAGATGCAATAATAAAAGTAAGAAAATAATACAAGTATCTATGTAAACATACAAGTAAGAATATTTTTCCTTTCAGAAAGAAGATAAGAACAAGAGGCTCACCACGGTGGTGCCGGCGATGAGCTCGGCGCGGGTGATCGACGGCGGTGAAGACGGGGACGGGGCGTGACGGACCGCTAAACCTAGACAAATATTATGGAAAATGGAGCTTGGAGGTCGAGCTTGGAGAGGAGAAAGCTTAAGTAGTGTGGCTCGGGCATTCCATCGAACACCTTGTGTGCATAGGAGGTGAGCTAGAGCACCACCAAGCCCTCTCCCCCTCGGCCAGAGAAAAACAGAGCACTGGGTGCTCTGCTCGCGAGCGAGGGGTATATATAGGCACCTCATTGGTCCCGGTTGGTGGCATGAGCCGGGACTAAAGGGGAGCCTTTGGTCCCGGTTCAAGCCACCAACCGGGACCAATGGTGGTGGGCCAGGAGCGAGGCCCATTGGTCCCGGTTCATCCCACCAACCGGGACCAAAAGGTCCAGATGAACCGGGACCAATGGCCCACGTGGCCCGGCCGGCCCCCTGGGCTCACGAACCGGGACCAATGCCCCCATTGGTCCCGGTTCTGGACTGAACCGAGACTAATGGGCTGACCCGGCCTGGACCAAAGCCCTGTTTTCTACTAGTGTATACACATTGTTACCAAAATTATTCCTACCAACAAAATTCACATCCATAGATTCATTATTATTCTCAATCAAAGTAGACAAAGGCATATCAGTAGGATCAGAAGAAACACTCTTATTAGCAAACAATTTCATAAGTTCATCCATCTTTCCACTCAAAACATTAATTTCTTCACTCGCATGACCCTTTTTACTAGTAGATCTTTCAGTGTGCCATTGAGAATAATTAACCATAATAATATATAGGAGTTTAGTAGCTTCTCCTAAAGTGATTTCCATAAAAGTGCCTCCCGCGGATGAATCTAAAAATTTCTAGAAGCAAAATTCAATCCAGCATAAAATTTTTAGGCAAATTCAAACCATGAGTAGGGCAATTACGTATCATTAATTTCATCCTCTCCCAAGCTTGTGCAACATGTTCATGATCAAGTTGTTTAAAATTCATAATATCGTTTCTAAGAGAGATGATCTTAGCGGGAGGAAAATACTTAGAGATAAAAGCATCTTTGCATTTATTCCAAGAATCAATACTATTTTTAGGCAAAGACGAAAACCAAGTTTTAGCATGGTCTCTAAGAGAAGACGGAAATAGCTTCAAGTTAACAATATCATTATCCACATCTTTCTTCTTTTGCATATCACACAAATCAACAAAGCTATTTAGATGGGTAGCGGCATCTTCACTAGGAAGGCCAGCGAATTGATCCTTCATGAAAAGATTCAACAAAGCAACATTAATTTCACAAGATTCAACTTTGGTAAGAGGAGCAATCGGGGTAATAAGAAAATCATTGTTGTTGGTATTGGTAAAGTCACACAATTTAGTATTGTCTTCAGCCATAGTGACAAGCAAGCAATCCAACACACGAGCAAACAAGAAGCAAGATAAAAAGAGGCGAACAAAAAAGAGGGCGAATAAAATGGCATGGGTGAAGTGGGGGACAGGAAAACGAGAGGAAAATGGCAAATAATGTAATGTGAGGGATAAGAGTTTGTGATGGGTACTTGGTATGTCTTGACTTGTGCGTAGACTCCCCGACAACGACGCCAGAAATCCTTCTTGCTACCTCTTGAGCACTGTGTTGGTTTTCCCTTGAAGAGGAAAGGGTGATGTAGCAAAGTAGCGTAAGTATTTCCCTCAGTTTTTGAGAACCAAGGTATCAATCCAGTAGGAGGCCATGCTTAAGTCCCTTGCACCTACACAAACAAATAAGGACGTTGCAACCAACGCGATAAAGGGGTAATGCTTTAAGCAAGATGACATGATGTAGAGGGATAAACTCATGCAATATGATATAAACCCCATCTTTTTATCCTCGATGGTAACAATACAATACGCGTTGTTTCGCCTACTGTCACTGGGATCAAGCACCGCAAGATTGAACCCAAAGCTAAGCACTTCTCCCATTGCAAGAAAGATCAATCTAGTAGGCCTAACCAAACTGATAATTCGAAGGGACTTGCAAAGATAACCAATCATACATAAAAGAATTCAGAGAAGATTCAAATATTGTTCATAGATAATCTTGATCATAAACCCACAATTCATCAGATCTCGACAAACACACCACAAAAGAAGATTACATCGAATAGATCTCCAAGAGAATTGAGGAGAACTTCGTATTGAGATCCAAAGAGAGAGAAGAAGCCATCTAACTAATAACTATGGACCCAAAGGTCTGAGGTAAACTACTCACACATCATCGGAGAGGCTATGGTGTTGATGTAGAAGCCCTCCGTGATCAATGCCTCCTCCAGCGGAGCACCGGAAAAGGCCCCAAGATGGGATCTCACGGGTACAGAAGGTTGCGGCGGTGGAATTAGGTTTTCATGGTGCTCTCCGATGGTTTGGGGGTACGTAGGTATATATAGGAGGAAGAAGTAGGTCGGTGGAGCCATGAGGGGCCCATGAGGGTGGAGGGCACGCCCAGGGGGGTAGGCGCGCCCCCTGCCTCGTGTCCTCCTCGTTGATTGCTTGACGTCCACTCCAAGTCCTCTGGATCACATTTGTTCCAAAAATCACGCTCCCGAAGGTTTCATTCCGTTTGGACTCCGTTTGATATTCTTTTTCTGCAAAACACTGAAATAGGCAAAAAAAATAGCAATTTGGGCTGGGCCTTGGGCAAAAAATAGCAATTTGGGCTGGGCCTTGGGTAAAATAAAGCCCATTAACGTCCAAAACAGAATATATAATAGCATGGAACAATCAAAAATTATAGATACGTTGGAGACATATCAGGCACCAAGAACAATGTTCTCGTCACAAAACTATCGAAACGATTCCAAGATACCCGCATGATCCTAATTTTTTCGTGAAATTTGAGGAGAAAGAAGTCAAAACTTCTACGTCAGGAGGCCTCACCAGAGCGACGAAGGGACTGAGGAGTAAAAGGAATCCTACTCTCCGACATATAATCCTAAGACTCAAAACATTTTGTTCTACACTCAACAACGTCAGCGATTCGATCAAGCAGGGGGCTCCTAAGTCAGGGATGGCTCTGATTAACAACTTTTAACACCCACAATGCGGCTATATCTCCCACGTGTCGGGGCACGACTTAGAGGCATAGCCGCATTGTACTTTTGTCGCAAGAGCGGTAATCTTCACACAATCCCATGTACTAAATAAGAAAGGGATAAAGAGTTGGCTTACAATCGCCACTTCACACAAATAACAATTTAAACATACATCATCCAGAGTACAATCAAAGGTCCGACTATGGAACCAAAAGAAAAGGAAGACAACCCCAAATGCTAGATCCCCGATCGTCCCAACTGGGCACCACTACTGATCATCCGGAAAAGACACATAACAACGATCAAGATCTTCATCGAGTTCCCACTTGAGCTCGGTTGCGCCACCTGCACTGGTATCATCGGCACCTGCAACTGTTTGGAAGTATCCGTGAGTCATGAGGACTCAGCAATATCACACCCACGAGATCAAGACTATTTAAGCTTATGGGTAGGATGGGGTAATGAGGTGCAGCTGCAGCAAGCACTAAGAAAATATGGTGGCTAACATACAAAAATAAGAGCGAGAAGAGAAGCAACGCAACAGTCGTGAAGCTAGAAGTGGTCAAGAAGTGATCCTGAAACTACTTACGCACAACCATAACACAAGAACCGTGTTCACTTCCCGGACTCCGCAGAAAAGAGACCATCACAGCTACACACGCGGTTTATGCATTTCAATTAAGTCAAGTGTCAAGTTATCTACAACTGGACATTAAAAATTCCCATCTGCCACATAACCGCGGGGACGGCTTTCGAAAGTTTAAACCCTGCAGGGGTGTCCCAACTTAGCCCATCAGAAGCTCTCACGGTCAACAAAGGATATTCCTTCTCCCGGAAAGGCCCGATCAGTCTCGAAATCCAGGTTACAAGACATTTCGACAATGGTAAAACAAGAGCAGCAAAACCGCCCGAATGTGCCAACAAATCCCGATAGGAGCTACACACATCTTGTCATCAGGGCACACTAGATGGTCAAGACATCAGTTTGGCATAGACCATGGTTGTGCAGGGGGTGCCGAACATCGCGCAGTTCGGACCAACACTTAGAGAAGCACTAGCCCCGGGGGGGGGGGGGGGGGGGGGGTTAAACATAAAGATGACCCTCAGGAGCGCGACTCCCAAGGGAAAAGTAATAGGTGGTGGTGGCAAATGTTAAAAACCAAGGTTGGGCCTTCCTGGAGGAGTTTTATCCAAAGCGAACTGTCAAGGGGTTCCCATAACACCCAACCGCGTAAGAAACACAAAATCAAGGAACATAACACCGGTGTCAGTGTCAAAACTGGCGGATCTCGGGTAGGGGGTCCCGAACTGTGTGTCTAGGCGGATGGTAACAGGAGACAAGGGACACGATGTTTTTACCCAGGTTCGGGCCCTCTCGATGGAGGTAAAACCCTACTCCTGCTTGATTAATATTGATGATATGGGTAGTACAAGAGTAGATCTACCACGAGATCAAGGAGGCTAAACCCTAGAAGCTAGTCTATGGTATGATTGTTGTTCCTATGGACTAAGACCCTCCAGTTTATATAAACACCGGAGAGGGCTAGGGTTACACAGAGTCGGTTACAATGGTAGGAGATCTACATATCCGTATCGCCAAGCTTTCCTTCCACGCCAAGGAAAGTCCCTTCCAAACACGGGACGAAGTCTTCAATCTTGTATCTTCATAGTCCAAGAGTCCGGCTGAAGGTATAGTCCGGCTATCTGGACACCCCCTAATCCAGGACTCCCTCAACCGGTATGATGGAAACTAGGGCGGCAAGAGTGGAACAAAACACCAGGCATAAGGCCGAGCCTTCCACCCTTTACCAAGTATATAGATGCATTAATTAAAATAATAGATATTGTGATATCCCAACATATCCATGTTCCAACATGGAGCAAACTTCAACTTCACATGCAACTAACAACGCTATATATAAGTGTGGCTGAGCAAAGCGGTAACTTAGCCAAACAACGGTTTGCTAGGAAAGGTGGGTTAGAGGCTTGACATGGCAATATGGTAGGCATGATATAACAAGTGGTAGGTAGCGCGATATAGTGATAGAGCGAACAACTAGCAAGCAAAGATAGAAGTGATTTTGAGGGTATGGTCATCTTGCCTTCAAAGTTCTCAGAGTTGTTGAAAGCTTGATCCTCGCAAGTGTACTCAATAGGTTCCTCGGTCACGTACTCGTCTCCTGGCTCTACCCAAAGCAAGAACACAAGCAATGGAACAACAATCAATCACGATGCAATGCACAAGCAACATGCTGCAATACATGTCATGATATGCAAGATATGATATGCAATGTGTATGCGTGCTCCGGAAGGAAAGAATGGTCAAGGAATCAACTTGGAAAACCAAGTATTCTGCTAGAAAGATGAGATGATTTTGGTTGAAATCGATATAAAGATCACTGGAAACGGATGCACGGTTTGCAAATGGCAAGCAAAACAAGAATGGTGCAAAACTGTGATTGACAACATGATAGCACTTAGATTGCAACAAGAAACTAAGCTACTGCACTCCAACATAGCAATAAAGCATATGGCAGTGATGTACAAGAGATGCTTGACAAAACATGAGCAGTGAGCTATGGCTAGATCACACAAGAACAGGTTCAAACAAGCATGGCAAAAATGCAAAAGATATCAGCTTCACAGACTTTGTGAAAATACTAGCATGTCAATAACAACATCAGGAAGCAATGTTTAGCGCAAGCAAACAACATGCTACAGGAACATATCATAGCAAATAAAGGCATGAAATGAATCTACCAAATGCATAGTACAAAAGTTCCTTAATGAACATGAGCTAGAAAGGCACACAAAATATGATGGAACCCATGTAAACATAGCAAGTTTTATTAACAGATTCAGACAGTGTGAAAAACAGAGCATGGCATAAACGGATTTATGATAGCAACTTTGCGACCTCGTTCCATTCACCACAAAGCATCAAATGACAACATAAGCATACCAATATCAAGATAACATGTTCATGACACTAACCATGGAAAGAGCAAGTTCATACACTACTAGGGAAAAGCCTAGCAGCAGTGTGGGTTTTGGGACTCTCAGTAGCGTGGGGACCGGCGCTACTAATAAGGCGCTATAGCTAACGTATAGCAGTAGCGCCTATTGTCCCACGCTACTGATATACATGAATAGCTATATCGCTCTTTAGAAAAGGGCGCTGCTGATATTATCTGCAGCGCTGTTTACTGGGAAGCGCTACTGGTAAGGTGGCGCTACTGCTAAATTTCCCCCCTCGCTACTACTAGTTTTATTAGTTTTTTCCCTGCATATTTGTTTTGTATTTGTTTTGTATTTGAATAGGCTTTATGCAATAATCTTTAGCATATCATACACATACAAATGTAATCATAGCATATACATACAATTAGTCTCATCAAATCATGTCATCATCATAATCATCATCCAACACAAAGTGGTCTCTCGTCATCATCTCGAAAATAGCGATACAAGTCTCGATTACTTGCAAATACATCGTCATCCATCTAAACAATGATATACGCGAGAAGAGCTATCACTTTGAGTACATGAGTTCGTATCCCTCTCTCGCATTAGTGTGAACCTAAACTAACTACTGCCTGTTGCTCAGAAACCGGAAACCGGTACACCTGGGCCTGACACTTTGTCCACTTGTCGTATATATACTCCTGGCGTAGCACTTCTTCGCCATCTATGATCTATGCGCCTGCATCGTCACATGAGTCGATGATATGCAACATATATAGTTGAGCAATAGAAAGAGACAGACTTGGCAAAAATAGAAACAACATATCATAAGCATAAATAACAAAGTTCATCGTACCCCAAAATGCCCTAACTAGAGTGATTTTCGCTAGTCGAGGAGGAAGACGGTTTAATTACATCGCAAATAAAGTTTCACAGTGCATAACTCAAAGTTTTGTCATACAGAAAGTATGGACTAAATGGACACGTTGTCATATATCAACAATCACTCCAACACGTCGTTCCATCCATCGAAGTCAAGGAGATAGTCCTCGAGCTTAGTGAAAGGCTTCATGTCGAGACGCTGAGAGGCTATCCATGTTCGGACGTCTTCCCGCGACATTTGTCCTTCTCCGTAGAACATCCCTGTTTTTCCGACGACCTCCTTCATGATGATTTGGGCAAGTCCATGATGGATGTTATAGAACTCAGCTCGAAGTTGATGATCCTCGAGATCTCCTATGTCCTTTGCCCATTGCAGAATATGGGCATCGCCAGATCTAGGTGACATGCGAAGGTTCTGGTGATCCCGTCTGTACTCCAGCATGTGGTGTAGGACATAGAATCCATCATTAAGAGAATCATTCGGTTGCTGGATGCAGCAGAAGTCAGTCTTATGGCCGAAGGCGACCCTCCCGCCCCTTCTCTTCTTGTCCTTGACCTCTCTACCCCTTGCTTGGTAGTAAAACATAGCACTGTCGAGAACATCCTTGATGTGGCTGTAATCCTTTTTTTGAATGTTCTTCGACGAGTCCAAGTAAAGAGCATGGGAGAATCGGGCGTAGAGGATGATGAGGACGGCGCGCCCGCAGCTGCGCAAAATAAGTACACCTCAAATTAATTAGCCTCTACCGTGCAAATGAATGATTGAAATCGAAGGAAGGATAGCAGTGCAGATGACTTACACGGGATGGCAAGGCATGAGAATCGCCTCCTTGTCCTTATTGGCGAGCATGAAACTGACGATGTAATCCCTCGCGTATTCACGGTGCTTTGCGCAGACTCCCAAGAAGCCCTTGTGCATGTAGTACGGGTCAACAACACATATATGAGATATCTACTCAACCCCGATGATGTAGTTCATGTGCAAGGCATAAAGGCGGACAAACGTAAAATCCAGCTTCTTCACGTGAAACATGTCGAATATGTAATCGAATCGGAGGAAGAACTTATCCGCGGGGAAGCTGTCGACGTACGACATTTGCCGCGGAATGTTAACCACGTAGAGTGGGTATCCTGGATCTTTCGAGGCGATGAGGCCTTTCTCTACCCTCAACACATCGTCATGAAGTCTCCTTAGATCGCCGAATCTGACCCGTAGCGTTGTTGCAGGTAGGATTGGTTGACCGGGTATATGCCATTTATCCGCATCGGGGATATCTATACAGTCCTGGAGCCAAGGCTGCTGAGGCGGCTGGATCATAGAATCAGCTTTTTTGCCTTTCCTCGCTCTCTTCCTAGACTTCTTTACTACCAGAAGGTCGTCCATAATATGTTGAGACAGCAATTCAGGCACCGACTCATGACGCTCAAACCCTGAGGAGGCGCCAGTATAGGCATACTGTTCAGTGCCATCGTCGTCCTCATCCTCATCCATGCCGACGTCATCAGCGACTAATGGAGCCTCCTCCTTACCCCATGCGCTATCACCCAACCCGACACCCGATGCTAATTGGGTAGGTGAGGTGTTGATGTCCATACCTTGCTCAGGCCACGTGCTCGTGGGTGTGCTCCCAGCCGCCTCCAGATGAAGCAGACTCTTTGGCCACAACAGGATCCACCCATTGCAACAATCACCAAGCCGCCGCGGTGTCTCATCGTCATCCCCCACTAGTATTGGAGGAGGCAAATTCTCGTGGCCCGGTTTGACATTGGCCACGGAAACCTTGAAGACGTTCGGGGGGATCGGCTGGCTATGGAACAATGGTTCCTTCGGCTCCATTATCGTCGCCTTCCCCACGTCCACCTTATGGTCGCCAATGGTGTACAATATGGTGCACGGGGTTTTGTCGGCCTGCAAAGAAAAGTCTGCAACGTGAGACATCCGAAAGGCAACGAAAACGGGAGATTATACATTTATATTGAAGGGGGCGGTGTGACAGATACCGTGAGCGCGTCGAGCTCAGCCAAAGACGAAGCACCACCGAGCACGTCCGGTGCAGGAGCCGGTGCGGGAGCAGGTGCGGGAGCCGGTGCGGGGGCAGGTGTTGGTGCAACGCTAGTCGAGCTGCTCCCCAAGAAGTCAGCAAGGGGAAAGTCCTCTACATTTTTTTCTGGATTTTGCCTTGTCCAAGTGAAAATGCCCATCACTAAGGAAGTAGACAAATCTGCAACCACCTGTTTTGCGGCAGCTACCGCTGTTGCGACTGTCTAAGATGATTTCTTCTCAACTGCAATCTCAACCTTCTTGTCGATGTTTTCTTTAGTTAACCTCTGTCTTTCCTTTCTCTCCTCCGTGGTCTCCCGATAGTACTTCTTCCACGTGGCGCCATCTCCAACACCATGCACGCGTCCATACGATGGTCGAGTCTCCACCGGTTGTCGTTTCAATATGTTCAATGCCCGGTTGAATGGATTGTCCCACTTGGGCCTCACAATGCCTCAGACGGCGAGTCGCTTTCGGCTGCAATCCGGTGTTGCTCTCTCTGCAAAAGGCACAAGGATCGTTTACAAATATGACTAACGTGTGCAGTCGAATTAATCAGAAACTAAAATTACCAGTAGTCTCATGAACTCCGTAATGACCGGTTTTGTCTCGTAAACCTTCTTCACTGGGTCCCAACAGTGTCGGGCCCTGAGGACGTCACGCTCCTGCGGGACGGTGAAATCCGCCAAGGGGTCTGGGATGCCCAGATTCGCGGCTTCCACGTCCTGCTTGGCCCATTTGGACCTCTTTCCGCCGTAACCACGGCTTCCGAGGTGGTGGCTCCCAATGTTCCTCTCTTGAAGCCCCTTCATGTACTTAGACTTTTTTTGACAGCTTCGGCCTCGCAAGCCTCCTTGAATATTTGAAACTGCTCTTCCGTGATTGTCGGATTATCCTTTACAATCTCGGAGTAGGGTTCTTCTTGTCGATGATCTTTGCTTTCACTCGATTTTTCCAGGCGGCCAACGCGTTGCTAAACTTGGTCATGGCGTGTTTGTTTATCTTCTTCATTGCCGGGTCCTCATCTGGATCTTCATAATCCTTCTCATTCCGGCCCGGGAACAAGAATATCTGGTGAAACTTCTTTAGGAGGGAGCTCCTCATATTTTCTATCTTCTATAGTTTCTCATCGTTGATGGTGGCGGTTGTCCGTACGATGCAGCCTAGTTGATTGCCGTAGCATCGACGCGCTTCCTCGGGCGCCTTTGGCTCAAAATTGCCGCCGTCCACCTCCGTGACCACCAGTCTAGTAGTCCTGAGTTTGTTAGGAAGACGTTGCCTCTTTGTTTTCGGTTCTACACCGGCTCCGCTCCCCGAGGCAGCGCCGGTCTCAGTCTCAGCGCCGGTCTCGATGCCGGTCTGAGTCTTAGCGCCGGTCTCAGTCTCAGCATCGGTCTGCGTGTCAGTCTCAGTCCTCGATGCCACCGGTGGTCCTAGCAACAACATCGGTTGATCGTCAGCAAGGCTAAAAAATTCGTCTGTCACCCGGTAGACTTCGTCGCAATCACCAGAACCCTATCCTTCATCGTTGCTAGCTATGTTTCCTATGATTAAATCTAGTCAATTAATTCTAGACCTAATAAAATGAATAATGACATAAAAAAGGCCTATTGTTTTGCAGGAATGTTGACTCCTTCCTGGCGCGGCAAATCGCGGGCACTCGATATGTCCTAGTTTGTAGCACAAGTCATGCCGAAATTCATGGAAAATTTCGGCATGACCTTTGCTAAAAAGTGGACAAATTGAGAACCTGAAATTTGCAGGAACAGAAATGAATCAACATTCCGGCAAAACATAGGCCACACAGCATCATTCCCTGGAAACAACAAAGCCACTTGGGCACAATCGAACAACTTCAATGAAAAGATATAACATGAGCAAACACTATTGAGGAATTTGCATATAACATGGCCACTTCAATGAAAAGATATAATCAACAATAATAGAATATGCAAATGAACATCAATGACATATATCATATAAAAACAGTCTTTTTTTTGTTTGCATAGCAACAATTAGTTTGACCAAGTTTTTGAAAAGAAAAACAATTCTGTTTTTTGTTTATAGCTAAATGCCATAGCTACTGTTTTTTATTTATAGCTAAATACTTTTATTTTTTGTCTAAAGCTAAAAGTCTAGGAACTCCATTTTATCTAACCCTTCTGACCTCACCAAAATTTCCACAACAAGACCTTAGTACCTACACCCAATTTCTTCAAAAATAGGTCCATAGTCCAAATAATTCAAATTTCATTTGAATGAAATTTGGAACAAATTCAGGTCCGTAGTCCAAATATTTTTTTATAGCTAAGTGTTTTTTGTTTATAACCTCCGTTAATTTAAATCTAAATGCTACTATTATTTATATACCCTCTATTAGTTTAAAGCTAAATGGAATTACTGTTTAGGCATTTTCATAAAAATTTCCCTAGCTAATTTCCTAAGAAAATTTCTAATCATTTTTCCTAAATGCTATAAAATGCCTACTGCCCTAAAAAATCTAGGGTTCATATGAACACCTAGGGTTCATATGAACACAGTATCAACATATATATGAGTTGCCCTAGCAGAGAGAGAGGAGGGTAGGGGACAGGAGAGGCAGAGCCTTACGGTCGACGGCGAGGGAAGGCTCTGGCTCGGGCGGCGGCGGTGAGCTCAAGGGAGGCGACGATGAGGTTGACGATGGCCTCGGGCGGCGGCTGTGAGGTCGAGGGCGGCCACGGGCGGCGGTGGTGTGGTCGAAGGCGGCGGGCGGCGGCGGTGTGGTCGAAGGCGGCCTTGGGCGGTGGCGGTGTGGTCGAAGGCGGCAGGGCGACGGCGGCGATGGAGCAGTTGGGGGACAGGGGGCGGGAGTTGAGATGGGGAAAGGACTTAGCGAAATTTTGAGCCCGGGCTGCCAGGATTTGAGTCAAACTAGCAGTAGCGCGTTTTGCCGAAACGCGCTATAGCTAAGATAGCTATAGCGTGTTCCAAAGATACGCGCTACAACTATTCCTTTCTGTTTTATTTTTCTTTTTCTTTTGTTTTCTTTACATTTTCTTTTTTTCATTTCTCCTTTTTCTATTTCTTTCATTTTCATTTACTTTTCTACTTATTTTTCTATTTATTTTCTTTTTCATAGCAGTAGCGCTCTACAGCATAAACGTGCTACTACAAAGTTTTTAGCAGTAGCGTGCTTCTGGGTGAACCGCTACTACTATTCCTAGCCTACCGACATTAGTGAGGGAATTTTAGTAGTAGCGCTTTTCTGTGGAGACGCGCTACTGCTAAAACAATGGTTGTAGCGTGGTTTTGTAACAAGCGCTACTACTAAGTAGCGCTAGCGCCGAGTTTTGACCAACGCTACAATTGTACCTCTGTGTATAAGGTTTTCCCTAGTAGTGATAGGATGCATAGATCACTAGCAACAGCCATGGCAATATTGATTGACATGTTAACAATCTGTCAGGAATAATTTATAGAAGAAGTAGAGCAAGAAAATGACATGCCAGGGCACTCCATAATTGCAACCAGTGGCATGAATGGATATAGCATAACCACATGTTTAAAACATCCTTACTAAAGTATCTCAAAATAAGCATGGATCTCACGGTAACATCAAGTTTACATGGCATCAAAATAACAGCAGGAAAATGACTGCAAAATCCTAAGTGCCTGAAACAACAACATCACGGAGCCTAGTTTGCATGCTTGTACTAGTCACCACATATATCACAAAAATACAAGACTTACACGTCTGTAAATATGGCATGTTGTAGTTCAAAACACATGTAGACCTCATGCTCAAAGGATGCACACATCCAATGCAACAAAAATGACAAATCACCATGTTCTGTTAAGAAGCAGGAATTAACATTTTATAGCACTCTTGCAACAATGAAAATGGCATCATAATGGGCAGTAACATGCATGGAAATGCTTCTAACATGAAGAGCTCAATGAGACGAACATTTCGATATGTCATATGCATGATTTGGAGCCACGATCATGAAGATACGACATGTTGCAGGAGGCATAAAAATTACAAGGGTTTCGGGACATAGTGAAATCTCACACTCCGAAAAAGTCAACGGGACAGAGGGATTCGGGGCGCGGGTGCTGTTTGGCTGGTTGACGTGGTGGATCTCATCCACTCGGGGATCCGGGTCAGATCCAGCGATGATGGCGACGAACTCCAGTGAGCCGTGCGACCGGAGTCGAGGAGGAGACCGGCAAGGGGCGGCGCGACGAGGAGGAGGCGAAGGCTGGCGGGTCGCGAGGCAGCGGAGGAGGACGCGACCGGCGGCGAGCTTCGGCGCGGGCGGCGTGCGCGCGAGGAAGCGGCGGCCGGCTCGGGTGGCGCAGTCACCGGCGGGCACGGGGCGGCGGTGTAGCGCAGATGGCGCTGGTCGGCGTGCCGGTGGGAGGCGGGGCGAGGCGGCAGAGCAAGGCACACGGCGGCGAGGATCGACGGCAGGGCCGGCGAACACCGACGTGCGCGAGCGGCGCTACGGGCGTAGGCGGCGGACCGGTTCGGGCCCATGCGGGCCCGCTATGGGCTCTGCGGGCTGGCGGCGGAGGACAGGTGGCTGCTTCGAATTGGGCGTGGGGTGGTGGCGGACATGTCCGGGCGTGAGGGTGGACGTGTCCTGCGGCGTGAGGAGGAAAAAGACTAGGGTTAGACCGAGAATTTTTTATGGGAGGTGTTTATATAGGTAGGGGGAGGTAGGAATGTCCAAATGAGGTGCGGTTTTCGCCCACACGATCGTGATCCGACGACACAGAACATGGAGGTGGCTTAGGTGGGTTATTGGGCTGTTTTGGAGGGCTGTTGGGCTGCAATCCAAATAGGCTTTTGCGGTTACCCGGTTAACCGCTGGGGCATCAAACGACCTCCAAATGGAACGAAATTTGACAAGCGGGCTACCGGTGGTGTACCAAGGCCACTTGACAAATATCGGCCCATTTCGAGAATGTTTCTCTCCCGCTCACGAAAAGAGATAAGAGGGGGCGCCGGGTGCATGTGGGAGTGTCGGATTGCGAAATGGACAACATGGAAAATGACTGGACGCATGAGACGAACACGAATGCAAATGCGATGCACATGATGACATGATATGAAATGCATGACATGAACAAAATGCAAACGAAAGACAAAACCCAACCACGAAGGGAATCTCATAACATAAAGCTGAAAATGGCAAGAGTCGGAGTTACAAATATGGAAAGTCATATCCGGGGCGTTATAGTCTACCACCGCAGTTGGTGAAGAGGCGGCGCTGGCGGTTCTTGACGATGACGGCGCGGCCCTCGGCAAGGTCAAAGGGCAAGTAGGAGCCGACGACAAGGTCGCGGTGGCTCCTGTGGAAGACGACCTGGTAGAAGCATCTCTTGTCCTTGCCAGGGTACAAGCTAATGACATTCCCCTTGGAATGCTTCTTGGAAGCATACCACTAGAGTGTCGTGCTAGAGAACTCATCGGTGACCTCCTCATAGTCGTCCACAGAGACCTGTAGGTTTCTGCTGTCGCTCCCGAGTTCGGCCTTGAGCCTGTGGGCGCGTCGGGCACATGCGTTGCTGAGGTAGGCCTCGACGGCGTAGAAGAACTCGCTTTGCTGAAAGCGCTCAACGCTGTTCTCCAAGATGGTGATTTGGAGGTAGAGGCTGAAGCAGGCGGCGAGCTTGGCGTTCCAGGTGGTGAGTAGAGGCAATGGGTAACTGGGATGTGGTTCTGCACCATGGACCACGGGAAGATGATGCTCGCCATGGCGGATCCCAGCCCTGCCCACTTCTCCACCATCGCCACCATGCCTGGTGTTAGAATCCATGTTTTATACATTTGTATATATCAAATGGCTCTGCATGTTATAGATAGAGCCGGAGGGCATGTGGGCATAGATTTTGCGCAATAACTATTTGTAGTCGAAAACACTCGTCTCGGTTACCATGAGACCAACTGACTCGCCATTATGGAAAGGGCTTATGAGAATGAAGGACTTGTTCTTTCGTAGGGTCAAATTCTTGGTTGGCAATGGGATGTCAACAAGATTTTGGGAGGATACGTGGTTAGGAGAGACACCCTTGGCCGTACAATATCCAACCCTTTATAACATTGTGCAACATAAGGAGGATTACATAGGCACAGTTTTCCAAACGATTCCCTTGAATATTCAGTTCAGACATGTGTTAGTTGGTGAGCGATGGACAGCCTGGATGCAATTGATTCGGAGATTGATAGATGTTCAACTCTCCGACCAGCCGGATTCGACGCAATGGAAATTAGCTAAAAATGGGGGTTTTATGGTGAAATGTTTTTATATGGATTTGATTAATTCTGGCCCAATCTCAAGATCGTTGCATATTTGGAAGATTAAGGTTCCCTTGCGTATTAAATTTTTTTATGTGGTTTGTCCACAAGCAAGTAATACTCACCAAGGACAACTTAATCAAGAGGCGATGCGTAGGTAGTTCATGTTGTTGTTTTTTTCATCATGATGAAACAATACAACATTTATTCCTTGAATGCCCACTCGCCAAATTGCATTGGAGAACGATTCATATAGCCTTGAACATTAACCCCCCAGTTAACATTGAGTTGTTGTTTGGAACGTGGTTAGCTGGGGTTGATCATACTACTGCGGCTCGTATTCGGATTGGAATATGTGCGCTTCTGTGGGCTATATGGAACTGTAGGAATGATTTGATTTTTAACACACAATACAATTTAACTTTCTTGCAGGTCATCTTCAGAGCTACCGCATGGATCCGTACGTGGTCCTTACTCACTCCTATGGACTCCAGGGAGCTTTTGGTTACTGGGTGCAACAAGTGGGAGATGGTAGCATGGGCTATATTCAACCGGTTCGGATGGAGGTCGCATAACAGGATAGGAATCTAGGAAGTTTATCCTTCATATTATCGTACCAGTTATGATTGTCAACATGTATTTTCATTTTATCGTTTTGCTTTGCTCCGACTGCGAGTTGTAATACTTTTTTTGACTTTGTGATACTTCGTGGATTTTTTAATAAGATGGTTGCATGCATCATTATGATGCAGAGGCCGGGGATACGCCTCCATCTCCAGAAAAATACGTTTGTACATACCTATTCGTATCTACCTTGTACATGTAATACCTACTGCTATATATTGATAAGCAATGCACCCTATTGGGATTGTGCGAGACCCTCCATCAATTACGTATGTCTTATATGGTATCAGATAGGTTACGATCATGACTTCCGCTGCTCCTTTGGCCACCGCCGTCGCCCCATCGACAGCCGCCGCCGCTCCATCAACCGTTGCACCCGCGTAGGGGGTCTACTCTCCCACCCTCACTGCTCTTCTCGTCGACACCAGCGGCGCGCAGAACACCCTCGTCGTCAGCTCCGCTACAACCAGCGCCGGCAACCTCGGCTCCTTCATGGCCAGGTTGATGTTGTCTGCTTCTTTAGCTCCTCAGGTCGCCGCAGTCCAGCCTGCTCATGTTCACCTGCATGTGGTGTCCGATGTGCCCACTCTGGCGCCATTCCACTTTGCACATCTGCTGACGATCAAGTTGTCGGCGGAAAACGTCCTCTACTAGCGCGCACAAGTTCTTCCTCTCCTCCGTAGCCATGATCTTCTCGGCTATGCTGATGGATCGCTACCGTGTCCGTCACCGACCGTCCTCGCCACCACTGCTAATGGCGCGCAACACCTGGTTCCTAATAGGGCGCACATAAGTTGGGTACAACATGATCAAGCCATCCTCTCGGCGATCCAATCGTCATTGACGGAGGGGTTGGCTGGCATGGTTTTGTTTGCTGCGACTTCCCAAGACGCCCGGACAACCCTAGAGAGCAGTTTCTCCTCCCAATCCACAGCGCGTTCCATGGCTCTTCGTCGGCAACTTTAGGATATCAAGAAGCTTGATTTCTTGGCCACCGTCTACTTCAACAAAGTTAAAACCCTAGCCGATACTCTTGCTACCATCGGGAAGCCTCTCGCCGATGAGGAGTTCACTGGATTTATTCTGGGTGGTTTGGATGGTGTTTATGTCACACTGATCGAGGTTGTCCAAGAACACAACACTCCGAAGCCTCCTCGCGATCTTTATGCTCGACTTCTTCAGATTGAGCAACGGATCGAGTCTCGACAATCGGTTGAGGTTCATGGTGGTTTCTCCTCAGCTAATGTTGTGACTCGTGGCAGTCCACTACAACCTGTAGGATCTAGAAGTAGATGTGTCTAAAGGGGGGGGGTGATTAGACACTTAGTGCTAAAGTTGCAATCTTTTAGCTTTTTTCGGTTTAAGTGGGGTTTAGGCACAATTTCAGCACACACAATACATATCAAGCAAGCATGCAAAGAGTATATGAGCAGCGGAATGTAAAGCATGCAACTTGCAAGAATATAAAGGGAAGGGTTTGGAGAGATCAAACGCAATTGGAGACACGGATGTTTTTCCCATGGTTCGGATAGGTGGTGCTATCCTACATCCACGTTGATGGAGACTTCAACCCACGAAGGGTAACGGTTGCGTGAGTCCACACAGGGCTCCACCCAAGGGCAACGGTTGCGCGAGTCCACACAGGGCTCCACCCACGAAGGGTCCACAAAGAAGCAACCACCCACAAAGGGTCCATGAAGAAGCAACCTTGTCTATCCCACCATGGCCATCGCCCACGAAGGACTTGCCTCACTAGCGGTAGATCTTCACGAAGTAGGCGATCTCCTTGCCCTTACAAACTCCTTGGTTCAACTCCACAATCTTGTCGGAGGCTCCCAAGTGACACCTAGCCAATCTAGGAGACACCACTCTCCAAGAAGTAACAAATGGTGTGTAGGTAATGAACTCCTTGCTCTTGTGCTTCAAATGATAGTCTCCCCAACACTCAACTCTCTCTCATAGGATTTGGATTTGGTGGAAAGAAGATTTGAGTGGAAAGCAACTTGGGAAGGCTAGAGATCAAGATTCATATGGTAGGAATGGAATGTCTTGGTCTCAACACATGAGTAGGTGGTTCTCTCTCAGAACAAATGAGTTGGAATGGTGTGTGTGTTCTGATGGCTCTCTCATCGAATGAGAAGGAGGTGGAGGGGTATATATAGCCTCCACACAAAATCCAACCGTTACACAGTTTTCCAATCTCGGTGGGACCGAATCAGAAAACTCGGTCTGACCGAAATAGTAAACCTAGTGACCGTTAGGAATTTCGGTGGGACTGACATGCAACTCGGTAGGACCGATTCGGTTAGGGTTTGGGCATAACGTAATCTCGGTGAGACCAATTACACAAACTCGGTGAGACCGAATTTGGTAACTAGCTAACCAGAGAGTTGGTCAGGCAAACTCGGTGGGACCAATTTGCTCTTTCGGTGAGACCAAGTGGAACTCGGTGAGACCGAAAAGTTACAAAGGGGAAACACTGAGTTTACATTGCAATCTCGGTGGGACCGATTGCATATCTCGGTGGGACCGAGAATATTGCAATGGGTAACAGAGAGTTTGCAAGCCCATCTCGGTGAGACCGAGATCCTTATCGGTAGAACCGAATTGCTAGGGTTTGGTAGTGGCTAATGACAAGTGAAACTCGGTGGCTCCGGGTAGGAAGAATCGGTAGGACCGAGTTTGGCTTAGGGTTTAGGTCATATGTGGATATGGGAAAGTAGTTGAGGAGTTTGGAGCATATCATTAAGCACATGAAGCAAGAGGATCATTAAGCAACACCTCATCCCTCCTTAATAGTATTGGCTTTTCCTAAAGACTCAATGTGATCTTGGATCACTAAAATATAAAATGAAGAGTCTTGAGCTTGAAGCTTTAGCCAATCCCTTGTCCTTAGCATCTTGAAGGAGTTCCCACAACCTTTAGTCCATGCCACTCCATTGTTGAACTTACCCGAAACATGCTAGATAGAAGTGTTAGTCCAACAAGAGATATGTTGTCATCAATTATCAAAACCACCTAGGGAGCACTTGTTCTTTCACAACCCTACCGCGCCGGTGGGAACATGTCTTCTTCGTTGGGTGGCAAGGCAATTCTTCCCTCGCCATCATACCAGCAGCAGAGCATCACCAACAACAAGTCTGGATCCTCCTGCCCTGTGTGTGGTTGTCCTAATAGCGATCGTCCCACGTGCTAGCTCTATGGGTTTCAGGGGCATATTGCATCTCGCTGCCACAAACGCTTTAAGCGTGATTTTCTAGGATCGGCAATGATGGACACAACAATGAGAGGCAGGCTGCCATGGCTAATGTAAGGGCATATTTATCCCTTAGTTGTTTTGGTGATTGATGAAAATGATTTTGCGGACTAATCGTGTGCATTGAGTATTTCAGACATTTCATCACTAGGCACAAGACGATTTGGTGCCCCTTGAAGACTATTGAAGACGGCGTTTCTCTACATTTCTTTTCGGTGGATTTGAGTCATAGGAAAGCCGTACTATTAAGAGGGGTCCGCTTTGGAAAGGTTTGGGTGGAATCATCATGTACACATCTACTCCTTTGCACCGCCTTTCCTTTGGCACTTTGGAGCATCCTCCGTCTTTTCTTGTATATGCAAAATGCCGTGTTTGCTGATCTGGGGCATGCGGTAGTACTGCTCCCAGGAGCGGTAGTACCACAGGCCCTTGCGGTAGTACTGGCCTCTAGCATGGTAGTACCGCAAGTGCCCATGGTAGTACCGCTTCCTTGGAACGGTAGTACTGTGGCCTCAGGCTAGGCGTTGCTGCATTTGCGGAAGTAGCGGCGGATGTAATTTTTTACATCCGTGCCCTACACGGTAGTGCCGCACCAGGTGCGCGGTAGTACCGTGCGCTCTGGCCAAGCTCAGGAGCTTGCGCGTCAGTAGGAGCGGATGTAATTTTTTACATCCGCACCCCGCGCGGTAGTACCGCTCCTAGCTTGCAATACTACCGTGTAGGATTTTTGCATAGGTCCCAACTCGGCGGAAGTTGCCACGGATGTATTTTTATATGTCCGTGCCTTCCCAAAATCTGGACCATCCCTGCCTTGCAGTAGTACCTCAAGGGGGAGCGGTAGTACCACGCCACTCGTTCTACCACCCTCTACTTCATTGCATCTGGGCTGTCCTAGTTTTTGCTGCCAGGGATGTAGTACCACGGGGTCCCGCGGTAGTACCGTGTGACCTTGCGGTAGTACCGCGTCCCTGCCGCGGCAGTACCGTGCTACGTAGGCTGAGTTGGTGGATAATAGTTGGATTTGTTCTTCCACTATATAAGGGGTGTCTTCTTCTCCGAGTTGACTATCTCTTCTTTCCCTAAGCTCCATTATTGCTCCAAGCTCCATTTTCGCCCGATCTCTCTCCCTAGCCAATCAAACTGGTTGATTCTCTAGGGATTGGTTGAGAAGGCCTAGATCTACACTTCCACCAAGAGAAATTTGATTCCCCCACTCATCCCTTGCGGATCTTGTTACTCTTGGGTGTTTGAGAACCCTAGATGGTTGAGGTCACCACAGAGCCATATTCCATTGTGCTGAAGCTTTGTGGTATCGTTGGGAGCCTCCAATTAAGTTGTGGAGATAGCCCCAACCTTGTTTGTAAAGGTCATGTCGCCGCCTCCAAGGGCACTAATAGTGGAATCACGGCATCTTGCATTGTGTGAGGGCATGAGGAGAATATGGTGGCCCTAGTGGCTTCTTGGGGAGCATTGTGCCTCCCCACCGCTCCAACGGAGACGTACTTCCCCTCAAAAGGAAGGAACTTCGGTAACACATCCTCGTCTTCACCGGCTCCACTCTTGGTTATCTCGTGCCTTTACTTGTGCAAGCTTATTTGTGTTATATCCCTTGCTTGCTTGTGTACTTGTTCTTGTTGCATCATATAGGTTGCTCACCTAGTTGCATATCTAGACAACCTACTTTGATGCAAAGTTTAAATTGGTAAAGAAAAGGTAAAAATTGTTAGTTGCCTATTCACCCCCCTCTAGTTAACTATATCGATCCTTTCAGCTACTCAAGGACCCATTGGCTCAGGTGGTTCTGGCCACGGGCACACTCCCTCATACCCCATTGATTCAAGTTGGTACATGGATACTGCAGCTACGGATCACATGACCAATGAGATGGACAAGTTGCACTCAAGCCAAGCCTACCTCGGCCATGATAAGGTTCACGTTGCAAACGGGTCAGGTATGCACATTACACATATTGGTCAATCTTCTCTTCCGACTAGCACATCTAGGGAGCTTCAACTTCATGATGTTCTTCATGTTCCCGATGTTACTCGCAATCTTCTATCTGTTCCTAGACTTACTCATGACAACGATGTTTTTTTGTTGAATTTCACCCTTTTGATGTTTTTGTAAAGGATCGCAACAATGAGGGACGTTCTTCTTAGAGGTCACTTCCACCATGGTCTCTATCCACTTAATGCACCTTCAAGGTTCAGTGTCTTCAGCAGTGTTCGTGTCAAGCCGTCTCAGTGGCACTCACATCTTAGTCATCCAACTATTCCCATTATACGTCATGTCCTTCGTCGTCATCAACTTCCAGTCAAGTCTAGCACAAAAAGATGAGTCCATGTGTGGTGCCTGTCAGCAAGGCAAAAGTTCCCGTTGTCTAGTCGTGTAGTTACAGCTACTCTTGAAATTGTCTTTTCAGATGTATGGGGTCCTGCTCAAACTTCAGTTAGTGGTCATAACTACAATGTTAGTTTTATTGATGCTTATAGTCGATTTACTTGGATTTATTTTCTTAAGCGTAAGGCAGATGTGTTCAATGTTTTTCTTCAATTCCAAACTCATGTTGAGCGTCTACTTAGCCATAAAATCCTTCATGTTCAATCAAATTGGGGTGGGGAACATCGCAATCTCAACACTTTTTTTGGGAAACTTGGGATTACACATCGTGTGTCCTGTCCACCTACACATAAGCGGAATGGCTCCGCTGAACGTAAGCATCGACACATAGTTGAAACCGGTCTAACTTCCTTAGCACATGCATCTATACCTTTTCGTTTTTGGACTGATGCCTTTTCCACAACTTGCTTCTTCATCAACAGGCTTCCCACACAAGTTCTAGCCATGAAAACACCCATTGAGTGTTTACTCCAAGAGACACATGACTATACATTCCTCAAGATTTTTGGTTGTGCTTGCTGGCTGCTACCACTTGAGCACTGCGTTGGTTTTTCCTTGAAGAGGAAAGGGTGATGCCGCCGAGCAGCGTAAGTATTTCCCTTGGTTTTTGAGAACCAAGGTATCAATCCAGTAGGAGGCCACGCATGAGTCCCTCGCACCTAAACAAACAAATAAACTCCTCACAACCAACATGATAAAGGGGTTGTCAATCCCTTCACGGTCACCTACGAGAGTGAGATCTGATAGATATGATAAGATAATATTTTTGGTATTTTATGATAAAGAGAAATAAAGATGCAAGTAAAATAAATGGCAAAGGAAATAACTAACTATTGGAAGTTTAATATGATGGAAAATAGAACCGGAGGCCATAGGCTTCACTAGAGGCTTCTCTCGAGAGCATAAGTATTACGGTGGGTGAACAAATTACTGTTGATCAATTGACAGCATTGAGCATAGTTATGAGAATATCTAGGTATGATCATGTATATAGGCATCACGTCCAAGACAAGTAGACCGACTCCTGCCTGCATCTACGACTATTACTCCACACATCAACCGCTATCCAGCATGCATCTAGAGTATTAAGTTCAAGAGAACAGAGTAACGCTTTAAGCAATATGACATGATGTAGAGGAATAAACTCATGCAATATGATATAAACCCCATCTTGTTATCCTCGATGGCAACAATACAATACATGCCTTGCTGCCCCTACTGTCACTGGGAAAGGACACCGCAAGATTGAACCCAAAGCTAAGCACTTCTCCCATTGCAAGGAAGATCAATCTAGTAGGCCAAATCAAACTAATAATTCGAAGAGACTTGCAAAGATAACCAATCATACATAAAAGAATTCAGAGAAGATTCAAATATTGTTCATAGATAAACTTGATCGTAAACCCACAATTCATCGATCTCAACAAACACACCGCAAAAGAAGATTACATCGAATAGATCTCCACAAGAGAGGGGGGAACTTTGTATTGAGATCCAAAAAGAGAGAGGAAGCCATCTAGCTAATAACTATGGACCCGTAGGTCTGAAGTAAACTACTCACACTTCAGTGGAGGGGCTATGGTGTTGATGTAGAAGCCCTCCGTGATCGATGCCTCCTCCGACGGAGCTCCAGAAAAGGCCCCAAGATGGGATCTTGTGGATACAGAAAGTTACGGCGGTGGAATTAGGATTTTGGCTCCGTATCTGGTAGTTTGGGGGTACGTAGGTATATATAGGAGGAAGGAGTACGTCGGTGGAACAACATGGGCCCCACGAGGGTGGAGGTCACGCCTGGGGGGGTAGGCGCGCCCCCCTACCTCGTGCCTTCCTGGTTGATTGCTTGACGTAGGTTCCAAGTCCTCTGGATCTTGTTCGTTCTGAAAATCACGTTCCTGAAGGTTTCGTTCCGTTTGGACTCCGTTTGATATTCTTTTTCCGTGAAACCCTAAAATAGGCAAAAAAATAGCAATTCTAGGATGGGACTCCGGTTAATAGTTTAGTCCCAAAAATAATATAAAAGTGTATAATAAAGCCCAATAATGTCCAAAACAGGATATAATATAGCATGGAACAATCAAAAATTATAGATACATGGGAGACGTATCAAGCATCCCCAAGCTTAATTCCTGCTCGTCCTCGAGTAGGTAAATGATAAAAACAGAATTTTTGATGTGGAATGCTACTTGGCATAATTTCAATGTAATTCTCTTAATTGTGGTATGAATATTCAGATCCGAAAGATTCAAGACAGAAGTTCAATATTGACATAGAAATAATAATACTTTGAGCATACTAACTAAGCAATTATGTCTCTTCAAAATAACATGGCCAAAGAAAGTTATGCCTACAAAATCATATAGTCTGGCTATGCTCCATCTTCACCACACAAAGTATTTAAATCATGCAGAATCCCGATGACAGGCCAAGCAATTGTTTCATACTTTTGGTGTTCTCAAACCTTTTCAATCTTCACGAAATACATGAGCGTGAGCCATGGACATAGCACTATATGTGGAATAGAATGGTGGTTGTGGAGGAGACAAAAAAAGGAGAAGATAGTCTCACATCAACTAGGCGTATCAACGGGCTATGGAGATGCCCATTAATAGATATCAATGTGAGTGAGTAGGGATTGCCATGCAACGGATGCACTAGAGCTATAAGTATATGAAAGCTCAACAAAAATAACTAAGTGGGTGTGCATCCAACTTGCTTGCTCACGAAGACCTAGGGCATTTTGAGGAAGCCCATCGTTGGAATATACAAGCCAAGTTCTATAATGAAAAAAAAATTCCCACTAGTATATGAAAGTGATAGCATAGGAGACTCTCTATCATGAAGATCATGGTGGTACTTTGAAGCACAAGTGTGGAAAAAAAGATAGTAGTATTGCCCCTTTTTATTTATTTATTTATTCTTTTTTGGGGGGCCTTCTTTTTTTATTTGGCCTTTCTTTTTTTATTGGGACAATACTCTATGAATGTTGATCATCACACTTCTATTTATTTATAACTCAAAGATTACAACTCGATACTAGAACAAAGTATGACTCTATATGAATGCCTCCGGCGGTATACCGGGATATCAATGATGCATGAGTGACTTATATGAAAGAATTATGAACAGTGGCTTTGCCATAACTAAAATGTCAACTACATGATCATGCGAAGCAATATAACAATGATGGAGCGTGTCATAGTAAACAGAACGGTGGAAAGTTGCATGGCGATATATCTCGGAATAGCTATGGAAATGCCATGATAGGTAGGTATGGTAGCTGTTTTGAGGAAGGTATATGGTGGGTGTATGATACCGGCGAAAGGTGCGCGGTATTAGAGAGGCTAGCAATGGTGGAAGGGTGAGAGTGCATATAATCCATGGACTCAACATTAGTCATAAAGAACTCACATACTTATTGCAAAAATCTATTAGTTATCGAAGCAAAGTACTACGCGCATGCTCCTAGGGGGATAGATTGGTAGGAAAATACCATCGCTCGTCCCCGACCGCCACTCATAAGGAGGACAATCAATAAATACATCATGCTCCGACTTCTTAACATAACGGTTCACCATACGTGCATGCTACGGGAATCACAAACTTCAACACAAGCATTTCTCAATTTCACAACTACTCAACTAGCACGACTCTAATATCACCATATCCATATCTCAAAACAATTATCAAGTTTCAAACTTCTCATAGTATTCAAGACACTCATAAGAATATTTTTTATTAATCTTGAATGCCTAAAATAATTAAAGAAAATTACCATGCTGTTTTGTAGGACTCTCAAAATAATCTAAGTGAAGCATGAGAGAACAAAAGTTTCTATAAAAAAATCCACCATCATGCTCTAAAAGATATAAGTGAAGCACTATAGCAAAAACTATATAACTCAAAAGATATAAGTGAAGCACATAGAGTATTCTAACAATTTCTGAATCATGTGTGTGTCTCTCAAAAAGGTGTGTGAATCAAGGATGATTGTGGAAAACTAACAAATAAAGACTCAAATAATACAAGACGCTCCAAGCAAAACACATATCATGTGGTAAATAAAAATATAGCTCCAAGTAAAGATACCGATAGAGGTAGACGAAAGAGGGGATGCCTTCCGGGGCATCCCCAAGCTTTGGCTTTTAGGTGTCCTTAGATTATCTTGGGGTGACATGGCATCCCCAAGCTTAGGCTCTTGTCATTCCTTGTTCCATAATCCATCAAATCTTTTACCCAAAACTTGGAAACTTCACAACACAAAACTTAAAGTAGAAAATCTCGTGAGCTCCGTTAGCGAAAGAAACAAAAACACCACTTAAAGGTACTGTAATGAACTCATTATTTATTTATATTGGTGTTAAACCTACTGTATTCCAACTTCTCTATGGTTTATAAACTATTTTACTAGCCATAGATTCATCAAAATAAGCAAACAACACACGGAAAACAGAATCTGTCAAAAACAGAACAGTCTGTAGTAATCTGCAGCTAACGCAAGTTCTGGAACCCCAAAAATTCTAAAATAAATTTCTGGACGTGAGGAATTTATCTATTAATCATATTAAAAAATAATTAACTAAATATCACTTTCCAAATAAAAATGTCAGCGGTTCTCGTGAGCTCTAAAGTTTCTGTTTTTTACAGCAAGATATCAAGACCTTCCCCAAGTCTTCCCAACGGTTCTACTTGGCACAAACACTAATTAAACACAAAAAAACAACCAAAACAGAGGCTAGATAAAATATTTATTACTAAACAGGATCAAAAAGCAAGGAATCAAAATAAAATTGGGTTGCCTCCCAACAAGCGCTATCGTTTAACGCCCCTAGCTAGGCATGAAAGCAAGGATAGATCTAGGTATTGCCATCTTTGGAAGGCAATCCATAAGTGGATCTCATAATAGATTCATAAGGTAATTTAATTTTCTTTCTAGGGAAGTGTTCCATGCCTTTCCTTAACGGAAATTGGAATCTAATATTCCCTTCCTTCATATCAATAATTGCACCAATCGTTCTAAGGAAAGGTCTACCAAGAATAATAGGACATGAAGGATTGCATCTATGTCAAGAACAATAAAATCCACAGGCACATAATTCCTATTTGCAACAATAAGAACATCATTAATTCTTCCCATAGGTTTCTTAATAGTGGAATCCGCAAGGTGCAAGTTTAAAGAGCAATCATCAAAATCACGGAAACCTAGCAAATCACACAAAGTCTTTGGAATCGTGGAAACACTAGCACCCAAATCACACAAAGCATAGCATTCATGATCTTTAATCTTAATTTTAATAGTAGGTTCCCACTCATCATAAAGTTTTCTAGGGATAGAAACTTCCAACTCAAGTTTTTCTTCATAAGATTGCATCAAAGCATCAATGATATGTTTGGTAAAGGCTTTATTTTGACTATAAGCATGAGGAGAATTACGGATTGCAACAAGGAAATACAATCTATCAAAGAGCAATTATCATAAGTAAATTCCCTGAAATCCAAAATAGTGGGTTCATTAATATTTAAAGTTTTTACTTCTTCAATCACACTTTTAACAATTTTAGCATCAAGATCTAAAGACTTCGAATTTTTGGAACATCTTCTAGGTAAAGGTGGATCATATTCAGTCCCATCATTATCAAGATTCATATTGAAAACAAAGATTTAATAGGGACACATCAATAAATTTTAGATCTTCATCTTTGTCTTCCAAAAAAAATTCCGGCTTAGCGGCCATCTTATTAACTAAGGTGGCTTGCTTATCCGAAACTTCAGCTATTAAATTATCAAGATGAGCAATCTGAGATTTCAAACCATCAAATTCTTTAGACATATCATCAAGCTCTTTATTCATATAACCCACAAAGCTTGTTTATTCTTTAAGCTCATTTCTAAAGAAATTATTATGCTCAAATTGTAAGACCATAAAACTCCTGACGTTGCTTTCGATCTCTTCTAACCTTTTAAGGTGAAGATCACCAAATCTAGATAGATCCATCTTGACAAGCAATTAATCTGACACACAAGCAAACAAGAAACGGGCAAAAAGAGGTTGTGACGCCCTCGATTCAATCGTACACTAATCATACACGCAAATATGTACAATCAAGATCAAGGACTCACGGGAAGATATCACAACACAACTCTAGACACAAATTAAAATAATACAAGCTTTATATTACAAGCCAGGGGCCTCGAGGGCTCGAATACATAAGCTCGAAATACACAAGAGTCAGTGGAAGCATCAATATATGAGTACAGACATGAGTTAAACAAGTTTGCCTTAGGAAGGCTAGCACAAAAATAACATCGATCGAAAAGGCAGGGCCTCCTGCCTGGGAGCCTCCTAACTACTCCAAGTCGTCAGCGGTCTTCACGTAGTAGTAGGCACCCTCGGGGTAGTAGTAGTCATCAGTGGCATCGTCTGGCTCCTAGGATCCGTCATCTGGTCGCAACAATCGGGTATGGGGGAAAAGAGGTAGCAAAGCAGCCGTGAGTACTCATCCAAAGTACTCGCAATACTTACATCAAATCTAAACTAAGTATGCATCTGCATCAAAGGAAAAGGGTTGTATCTATGGACTAAACTACAGAATGCCAGAAAGAAGGGGAAAGCCTAGCCTATCGAAGACTAGCATCTTCAAGCATCTTCTAGCATCTTGCAGCATATAGAAGAGTACAGATCAACATAATGTAAAGTAGTAGTGTTATCAACCTCGGCCAGAGATCCTTTCTCGACTCCTAGCGAGAAAGCAATCCCATAGCCATACTATCCATTTCTCATCACAATCAATTTCTCATCACCATCCATTTCTCATCACAGGTATCCAGTTCTACTTGTATCGATCGGGATACAACTCCAAGTGTCCGTTATCGTAGGACAGGCTATCGATAGATGTTTTCTTCCCTGCAGGGGTGCACCAACTTACCCATCACACTCGATTAACTCTGGCCAGACACACTTTCCTGTGTCATGCCCAGCCTCGGCCAAACAATACGCTGCAACCCGACCTAGGCTTAGTAGAGAGGTCAACACGTCGGACTAGACCTATGCCCCCAGGGGTCATGGGCCATCTCCCCAGGAACTTCTGCACGTTGCGTACGTGGCTGGTGAGCAAACCTAGCTACCTCCGTAAACAAGGCAGGAGCTTACGCGGTCCAACCCGGCGCGCGCCGCTCAGTCGCTGACGTCGATTAAGCTTCGGCTGATGCATACGATGTAGAACGCCCATACAATGCCCATGTGATGGTTAGTGCTATCAGGCCAAAGGCCCCTCGGATCAAATATCCAAATCATAGTAGATTAGGAGCACGCGGTAACGAGCAGAGACTCACGATCGATGTGACCCCGTCGCCCCATCTCGAGTACTTACGGCAAGGGCTAAGAATGCCCGGCCATGCCTCGTAAGTATCTCGCGGGCACCTTCCAGGTCAACCCGACTCCACATCACTCGCTATTAAGCTCGCATGGGCACCCCTCAGGGCCGACCCGTCTTTAGTAACATGGCCCAGTGCAAAGTAATAGTAACCATAGTAACTGTGTGTCTAACACCAAGGGGCAAACCCGAGGAATCACCCCCGGTGAATCCCACTCGATGTTATCATCAAGGTGAACATAAGAGGATCCACCCTCGAGGTTCACATTTGATGGGTTGCACGATAGAGCCGTAACGGAACTGGTTAAGGAGGAAATCACCCTCGATGACCTCGACCGTATAGCTACACTATAGAGATCTCATCAGGAGTGATGTAAGAGGTTCCACCCTCGGCACTCAATGGTAACTTTGTAGAGTCGTACAACTAGGGGGGTGATGTGTGGTGTCGGGGTACGGACGTCGATCACGTTGATCGAGTCATTGAACATAAAGTGAGGCAACTGGGACAAGGTGGGGTCACTGATGGATCACTAACCAACCTATACTAAGCAGTTTAGAATAAGCAGGTAAGGTAACAATAAGCAGGTAATAAAAATAGGCTATGCATCAGAGTAGGATCATACTAAAAACAGTAGCATTTCTAATGCAAGCATGAGAGGGAAAGAAATTGGCGATATCGAAATGCTCAAGGGGGGTTCGCTTGCCTGGTTGCTCTGGCAAGGAGGGGGTCATCGTCGACGTAGTAGATCACAGGGGCAACATTGGTCTCGGGGTCTACCGGTGAGAAGAGGGGGAAGAAACAGTAAATACAAAGCAAACAATGCATCACAAGGATAACATGACGATAGGCAGAGATAGGGTTGTCCTAACGTAGCACTACACATTGCAGACGGAGGGGATAAACATCCGAGGATGAATCCCCGGCGTTAGACGAATTCCGGACAGATGAAAGAGAGGGGACGGTTCCATCTTCAGCATGCTAGGGGCATGTTACAGGTGAATGGACCATGCATTCGGATTCGTGGGATTTTTCTGAGCAACTTTCCTATAGAAAACATTTTCATCTGAGTTACGGTTTAATTTCTATGAATTTTCAAAGATTAAAGCATTTCTAGAAATTAGTTACATTGACAGAAAAGGAAAAATGACGTCAGCATGACATATTGATGATGTCAGCAGTCAACAGGGCTGCTGACCAAGTCAAACTGACCAGTGGGTCCCACATGTCATACACAGAGGGCTAACAGTGGGTTATTTTAATTAAACAGAGTTAATTAGCAGTAGGGCCCCACATGTCAGTGACTGATAAGGCTAACTAATTAGTTCTAATTATAAAAAATGTTTTATTTAGCTTGATTACGCGGTGGGGCCCGCGTGTCAGTGATACTGTGTGCCCAGTCAGCACAGTTGACCATGGTCAACGTGGTCAACTGGGCCATGGGGCCCATGGGCAGTGACCCAGAGGCGGGCCCCAGGTGCGCCACGTCGGCGGCGGCGGGGTTTTGCCGCCGGCGATCAAAATAGTGGCGGGGCTCGCCGGACTTCGCCGGAATCGCGCCACAGGGGGTCATTAGGCGCGGGACTTGGCGTGTTCGAACAAGGAGAGCTCACCGCGTCGCGTGGTGAGGCGAGCCGGAGCTGGAGCTACCGGAAACGGTGCCGGCGACGAGCATGGGCGGTTGGCTTCGGGCCTCATCGGGGACGAGGCTATGGGCGTTCAAAAGGAGCACGGGGCAGTGCGTTCGAAAGCAGGGGCTCGGGCGCAGCCATTCGAGGTCACAGCCAAGGTTGGGACGGATGGAGTCATCGGTGGCGACATGGACGACGGAGACCCGAGGGACGATGAGCTTGCAAATGGCGCAACGGTGAGCAAAACGAGCGGTGCTGAGTACGTACGGCGTCTACACGTGCGGGCAAGCATGATGGACACACTTGTGCGGGCGTTCGGTCATCGGAACGTGGCCGGCGATGAGCTCGACGGAGGCGAGCTCGGACATGTAGGGAACGACGCCTACGGGCGCGACAACGGTGGGAAGACGATGGGGAGAGAGGCGAGGCTCACCGGGCAGCTACGTAAAGGTTAGTAGCAGAAGAAGGCGTCGCCGGAGTTGAAGGGGATCGCCGGAGTAGAGGCGGAAGGAGGGTGGCTTGATCCGCTGACTGCGGTGCTCCTCGAGCTAGATGGCGAGGCGTAGTCGAGGTAGGGGTCGACGACGCGTCTTGTGGACGTGCTGGCGAGGCGCGGGGTGGCCGGTGGCCGCGTGGTCGATGGAGAACGGCGGCGATGGCGCTCGGCAGAGGGGGAGAGGAGCGAGCGAGCGAGAGGAGAGGGGAGAGGTGGAGAGGACGAGGGAGAGAGAGGGCAAGTGGGCGA
The DNA here is from genome assembly GCF_018294505.1 of Triticum aestivum. Lineage (NCBI taxonomy): Eukaryota > Viridiplantae > Streptophyta > Magnoliopsida > Poales > Poaceae > Triticum > Triticum aestivum. The sequence continues at coordinate 3,467,547 of NC_057806.1, forward strand.
GTGGGGAGGGAGCCCGAGGCGTCGGGGCCTTATCCCCTCTCGCAGGTGATGTGGAGTACGGGGCAGAGCGCCCGGTCCGGCGGGGACGAGCGGGACACGACCGGTCAGACGAACAGGGGGGAGGGGGAAACAGGGGAGAGGTAGGTGGGCTGGCCTAGGTGGGTTAGGTGGGCCGGCCTACGTGGGTTCGGTCCAGGGAGGGGTTCCTCTTTCCTCTCCCTTTTCTCTTTTTTCTTTTTATTTTTTTAAAGCTTTTCTGTTTTAGCTATTTTAGGCCACATAGGCATTTTGCAAATATGTTAGATCACCACCAATATTACTAGGAGAATATTTTACACATGATGAACATTTTAGTTTTCATGTTTGAGCATTTTTGAAATTCACTCAGAATTTGAAATTGAATTCAACTGGAATTTGAAAAGAGAGAGAACCAAGGATGATCAAACACTTGTTTAGAAAAATTATTAACTTAACCCAAGGGGTTACTGTAGCAACATTACACCGGGGTGTTACAACTCTCCTCCTCTAAAAGAAATTCTCGTCCCGAGAATGAAGAGGTAGAAGGGAACATGTCGGGGTATTCAACACGGAGGTTATCCTCACATTCCCAAGTGGCTTCATCTTTAGAATGATTTGACCATTTCACCTTGAGGAACTTGGTAACCTTCAGGCGTGTTCGACGTTCAGCTTCTTCAAGAATGCAGATCGGATGCTCTTTGTATGTGAGATCATCTTGAACTTCAATCAATTCTGGATCCACTTCATGTTCCGGATCCTTGAAGCATCGATGAAGTTGCGACACGTGGAAGACGTCATGGACGTGAGAGAACTGAGGTGTCAACTCAAATTTATAAGCCACCAGTCCACGACGGGCGAGGATGCGGAAGGGGCCAATGTAGCGTGGAGCTAGCTTGCCCTTGACTCTGAACTGATGAGTGCCTCTCAAAGGAGTGACACACAGATAAGCTTGTTCACCAGGTTGATAAGTTGAACCCAGTGTTTCCGGTTATAGTTGCTCTTCTGGCGGGACTGGGCCGCCTTGAGATTATCCCGGACAATGAAACCTGCTCTTTAGCTTGTTGAATAATTTCTGGACCAATGAGCATCCGTTCCCCGGTTTCTGACCAATTCATAGGGGTTCGACACTTACGTCCATAAAGCACTTCGAAGGGTGCCATCTTCAGGCTGGCTTGATAGCTGTTATTATAAGAGAACTCCGCATAAGGGAGAGATTCTTCCCACTTCTTACCGAAAGAAATAACATAGGCTCAAAGCATGTCTTTAAGAATTTGATTGACTCGCTCGACTTGTCCTTGGGATTGGGGATGATAAGAAGTGCTCCAGGTAATATGAGTTCCCATTGCCTCCTGGAAACTATCCCAGAAATTTGAAGTGAATATACTGCCACGGTCTGAACTGATCTCCTTCGGAATGCCGTGGAGTGACACAATTCGGGAGATACACAAATTTGCTAATTGACTAGTAGTGATAGTCTCCTTGACTGGCAGAAAGTGAGCAACCTTCGGGAATTGGTCGATGACGACAAAAATAGCATCGTTACCTTTCTGAGACTTGGGAAGGCCAGTGACAAAGTCCATCTGAATCTTATCCCACTTCCATTCAGGAATCGGAAGAGGTTGTAGAAGTCCAGTCGGTTTCTGATGTTCTGCTTTGACACGACGACAAACGTCACATTCTTCGATATATCGAGCAATATCTTGCTTCATCTTGGACAACCAATATTTCTGACGAATGTCTAAGTACATCTTGGTACTTCCTGGATGAATAGAGAGAGGGGTGTCATGTGCTTCTTTCATCACCTTCTTTGTCATAAGCTCGAACCGAGGTACTACAATGTGATCTCTGAAGTACAAGGTTCCGTCTTCACCAAGTGATAAATCTCTTGATTTCTCCAAGGGAAGACCCTTTTTCATCAAATCAACATGAGCATCCTTGGCTTGTGCAGACTTAATTGCTTTTAGAAGAGTTGGTTCCAAGACAAGGTTATTTAGAGAACCCTGTGGAACTAGTAGAAGGTTCAGCTTGCATAGCTCTTCATAAAGGCGGGGTTGAGCTTTGTAGACCATGTGATTATGGCAATATGACTTATGGCTCAGGGCATTGGCCATTACATTAGCCTTACCAGGGGCATAGGATATACCGCAGTTGTAGTCGGCAATAGGTTCCATCCATCGTTGCTGACGGAGGTTCAGATCTGGCTGAGTAAACAGGTACATCAGACTCTGATGATTACTGAAGATCTCGCAACGATTACTGAGAAGGTACTGTCGTCATAGCTTTAATGCATAGATAACCGCAGCAAGCTCAAGGTCATGAACTGGGTAGTTCTCTTCATGAGGACGCACTTGACGAGAGGCATAAGCAATCACTCTGTGCTCTTGCATTAGGACACAGCCTAATCCTTGACGCGAAGCATCGCAATAGATTACAAAGTCCTTGCGAGAATCAGGGGGAGCAAGCATTGGGGCATATGTCAGCTTGTCTTTGAGTGCCTGCAAACTTTCCTGACATTTGTTTGTCCAATCAAACTTAATGCCTTTGTGAAGCAGGTTGGTCAGTGGCTTGGCGATCTTGGAGAAGTTCTTGACAAAGCGGCGACAATAGCTGGCTAGACCGAGAAAGCGTCTGACTTGCTTGACAGTCTTCGGAGGGGTCCAGTCAAGAATAGCCTGAACTCGCTCTGGGTTGACGGCAATACCATCCTTAGAGATGACATGACCAAGGTAGGTGACTTCGGGTAACCAAATTCGCACTTGGAATACTTGGCATAAAGTTGATGTTCTCGAAGCTTCTCTAGAACAAGTCGAAGATGTTCAACATGTTCTTCTTTGTTCTTCGAATATACCAGAATATCATCCAGATAGACTACGACGAACTTGTCGAGGTAATCCATGAATATGTAGTTCATCAGACGAGAGAATGTGGCTGGAGCATTGGTCAAGCCAAAAGACATGACGGTGTACTCGTAAGAACCATAATGAGTGACGAATGCGGTCTTTGGAATATGCTCTTCACGAACACGGATCTGGTGATAACCCAACCTCAAGTCGAGTTTAGAGAATATCGATGAACCAGCCAGTTGATCATATAGATCATTGATCCGAGGAAGGGGATATTTGTTCTGAATTGTAGCTTGGTTGATAGGACGGTAGTCTTAGACCAAACGATTCGTTCCATCCTTCTTCTTTACAAAGAGAGAAGGTGCTCCCCAAGCTGAGGAACTTGGACGAATGAATCCACTGTGAAGAGATTTATTGATTTCCTCAAGTTCAAGGAGCTCATGAGGCGGCATCTTGTAGGGTCGTTTGGCAATAGGAATAGTGTCTGGTTTCAAGTCGATGATGAACTCGACAGCCCGAGCAGGAGGTATTCCTGGAAGTTCTTCTGGAAAGATGTCTAGGAAGTCGGGAACAACTGGAATCGTTTCAATTCCCTCTAGAGGTGTTGCATTCAACACATTCAAGACATAAAGTCGTGCTTCAGCGTTTTGAACAAGTTGAGCATGGTAGCTTACTATCTCATCGGAAGGATGTAGGAGGTGAACGACCTTGGTGGCGCAAATGATAGAAGCAGTATGCGCTTTCAACCATTCCATTCCCAGAATGAGGTCAATATTGGAAGACTCCAGAATAATGGGAGAAACAAGGAATTCCAACCCTTCAATCTCAACGGGAACATTGCGACCAATCATGGTAGTTTGACATCGGCCCGCAGGGGTGCGTACCACTATCACTACTAGGAAAAGGGCTATAGATGAAATTGACACTAATGGCGCACCAGAGAAGTGGTGCACCACTACTATATACTAATGGCGCACCATGTGGTGATGCGCCATTAGTGTGGAAGACACTAATGGCGCACCAGGCACAAGGTGCGCCACAAGTAACAATTTTTTTTTCATTTTTCCAAACATACTAATGGCGCATCCTGGAAAAGTGCGCCATTAGTAGTTCTAACTAGTAATGGCACACCAGCCATGGAGTGTGCCACTACTATATTTCTTTTATTCTTTTTTTTTTGCAAAACTACTAATGGCGCACCGTGGCATAGTGCGCCATCACTAGTTTAAACTAGTAATGGCGCACTATGCCACGGTGCGCCATTAGTATATATATATATATATATATATATATATATATATAGATATAGATATAGATATTTATTTATTTATTTATTTATTTATACTTTTTTTGCAAAACTACTAATGGTGCACTGCCAGGAGTTGCGCCATTAGTATGTTGGGTTACTAATGGCGCATGGCTGTGTGGTGCGCCATTAGTAACCTGGGACCAGCTAGATATTTTGGATAGCCACACCTACACACTCACTTTCCCCACTTCATTCCCTCCACCTCCTTCTCCAAGCTTGTCGGCTGCCTCCTCCTCCTCACCTCATTCGCACCATAGATTCATCAAAATTAAGTGGTGAAATTACCTTTTTTTGATAGGTAAGTAAGGGGAAAGCTATCTTCATGTTGTAGATCTACTTTTTTCTCCCTAGCTCGCTCCAACAACGTGCACATGCACTTTTTGTGGCCTAGCTAGATCCATGTATGTTTGTGGTGTTGCATATGTTTGTGGTGTTGCATATATGTTTGTGTTTGCAGGTACCGGTATTTGAAATGCGATAGTTGCCAATATTTTGCCGGAATGTTGATTCATTTCCGTTTCGGCGAGAATTTTGGCACTATGCATTCTTTTTGGTCCTATTTTTAGGGAAAGTCATGCCAAATTTTTTCTTGGTTCTAAAATATCGTTTTGCTCTACCCCGCAGGCGACCATGGTCCGCACGATGACCGAAGGCATCGTGAATAGGTTTTTGAGCTCCGTGAAGGCTGAGATGCTTCAAAAGAACGAGACGGAGATAAGATGTCCATGTAGAAGATGCAAGCTGAAGAGCCTTATTGCGGACCCAGATTCCGGGCAGGTGCGGGACCACCTGCTCTTGCGTGGTTTCATGGATGGCTATCGGTGGCCAGGTGATGAAGATGTCTATGGAGTCGTCCATGGGGGTCGGGCAAGAAATGAGGAAGGGCAGCAAGACAACCACCGCGACTCGGGCGGGTGAGAAGATGAAGAATCTCCAGGACATGATCACGACGGTGATGCTGTACATAGTCATCATGTAGAAGATGCCGGACATGATGATGAGGAAGATGCCGGACATGATGATGAGGAAGATGCCGGAGCAGACGAAGGGCATGATCATGAAGATGAATATGCCAGCGGGGCAGACGACGATGGACCATCGATGGGTTGGGTGCAGGACCCTCATATTCAAGAGCTGCTTCTCAAGCAGACGGATAACGCAAGAGCTGTCGCCCGAGAGAAAGCCAAGCTGGATCAAGTGGAGATAGACGCGGTTACTCCATTGTATGAAGGATGCAGACCCGAGGATACCCGCCTGAAAGTAACGCTCATGGCTCTGGAGATGAAGGTAAAACACAAAATGACCGATGCATGCTTCGACGAGAACATCCTTTGATGAGCGAAGATGACTACAAGGAGTTCAAGATCAAGTGCGAGAGCCCCGGAACCTCCGAATCAAGTCAGTGGGGGAAAGAAATGTGGCGGTTGAACTTAGGGGTCCACCAACTCGGTCCTGGCGGTTACAGAGTGGCGGAGCCTATATGAGACAAGGAGGACGTGGAGCGTGCCGAGCAAGGCCTACCGCCCCGCTTCGAGAAATACCGTGACAAGCAGACTAGGAACTTTCTCAGGGCCCGGTACAAGGAGGACCCGGTAACAAAGGAGCTTACCACGGATCCAAAGACCAAGGCGCTTGAGCTTGTTCTGGTAAGGAATACACCCCCACGTAATTAGCTCCACATGGTTGCATTCTAATTAATCCCCAATATTTCTAAATGGTTCACGTTCCTTCCGCAGGACAAAGAAAGAAGTAGCGCGGGATCGTCTCAGAGCTCCCCTTTCGACACCCCTTTGAATAGGGCGTTGAACATAATGAAAAACAAGGATAAGCTCAGTAAGCCGACGTCAGCTGGTCGTGTGGCCGGCAAAGGCTTGTCCACAAAATGGTCGTCATACTATACCGCTGTTGGGCGAAAGGAGAAAAAGACCAGCTCGGAAAGCCAGTCGCGCGAGGTTGAAGCACTCAAGGCGCAGGTGGCGCGGATTCCGGAGATGGTCCAAGAGCAAGTGCAACAACAACTGGGATCGATGCTCACCGACATTATGCCTACCTTGATTCATGGGATAACGACATGGATTGCAGGTGGCCAACAGGGGCCGCCCCCGATTCCCAGCTTCACGACCAGCAACTCGCACAACGCGCAGGCGGCACCATTGGTGTCTCCGGCGGCGGTGGTATTGGTGTCTCCAATGCTGGCATTGGAGCTTAATGCACCCGGGTGTACGCCGGCCGACACCTCGCCAGCAAGCGGCCCCTCCGTCAGTTGCATGCCCGCCGTTGGCGGTGCCTCGACATTAGCCGAGCTCGACGCCATCATCACGGTAACTGATTAAGCCTCTCGGCCGAGGACTTCATATCCTTGCCATTGACTGGGCATCCCTGACGCCCTACATGTTTTCGCAGGGCGTCGCCAATGTTCCGTGCACTCTCCTGCACTTCGTGAACGACGAGTTGGTCGATGTCGCCAAGGGAAAAATCGTTCAACCGGGCAACCCCGTGTTCCACGGTAAACCGATGCCACCCACCGTGTATAGGGTTCAACTGGTTCGGGTGTTGCCAAGCTGCGACGAGTTGTTACCTCCGATTCAACCCGCCGGGGCCGACGAAGATGATCTGATGACCCTCAGCACCTGCCTAAGCTGGCCCCTGCTTTGGCCGAAGAGCCAGATTCATTTGGGGGCGGGGGACACCACCCCAAAGACAACACCGCCAGTCGTGCCGGCGCCAAGCCATGGCAAGACCACCGCAACGCTACCGGACATGCCGGACATCCCTATGGCACAGGATCCGAACATGCATATGGCACAGGATCTGGACGACGACAACAACGACGACCGTACATTTAGCAATGTCGATAAGTACTTTGCCGAACATGGGTACGATGACGAATTCTATGGGCCTCTTTCTCAAGAACCCAACCAAGACGACCGCGGTTTAGCTGGTACGGCGGAGAAACCCAGTTGCAACAGGCATCGTATGGTGTTCAGTTCTCAGGAGACGCCTCCAGATGCCGACTTCACCGAGCCTCAGATAGCCGAGGTGCCAAATATTATCAGCCCCAACACACTCAAGAAGGCGGTCTATGAGCAGAACTCCGTCCCATTACAACAGAAGAAGAAGGGACGGAAAAAAAAGAGTAACAAGGGTGCGAGCCAGCCGGCACCGAGTACGATCCGTGCTCAGGACGGGCCACCTTCACCTATGGGTATCTCGAGGAGGGTGCATGTGGCGGGTAGGGCGATGCTACCGACAAATATGCTCAATGCTGCAACCGGTGCTATGCGGAGTCTGCATGAAAGTGTTCTTTCTTTGGAGAAGCAGCGTCTCAGAGAGAATGATGTGGCATACCCGGTTTTCGTGGCCAAGGTGCTAGAGGGCAAGGGCTTTGTGGATGGCGCCATCGGGGGTACGATCGTCCTGCGGTTTGATGACATCTTTGCTATGTTTAACCTTCATCTGCTGCACTACACCTTCGTTCGGCTGTTTTCACTGAGTATGGAGATGCGGATCATTAGAGACAAGACCCCAGACATCGTGATAGTCGACCCCTTCTATATGCGTGCCAAGCTCTTGGGCAGCGCTGGGGACTGCCAAGTCATGAGTTCACACCTCGAAGGCGTCATTCTGGCAAACCCAGATAAGGATAACTTCCTCGTGGCTTACTTTCCCGAGTAAGTCATCCCTTAACCGCGTAACATATGATTTCTTAGATTTCGATCATTTTTTTCTAACATTCCGTGTTCTGTGTAGTGACACACATTGCACACTCATCCTCTTAAGCCCGAAATATTCCATGGCCACGTATTTCGACCCGAACCGTGACTCCAAGATGGACTACACAAATATCAAGAAAGTTCTTGATGATGTTCTCCCCGGCTACGCCAAATCTGGAGGCACCTTCACCAGGCCAGTTCATAGGTACGGCAAGCACGTGTTTGCCCACAATACTAAGTTCTACTGCGTCAAGCAGCCGCCTGGCGGTCAGACGGATGCCTACTACGCCCTCCATCACATGCGGGCGATCGTAAGGTACCATCATCACCTTCTGCTACCAGATAATCTCAAAGATTGGGCCGCGAGCTTGTCGGCAATCCAGGATGCGGACATCAGACAAGAATTCTTTCGCATCCAGTCGGAGTTTGCGGACATCATCCATCAAGATGTCCTTCATACCTCGGGGCAGTTCTACCTCAGATATCAACCGTCCAATAGGGAGATAGACGGAACGCTACAAATGCAGGCTGACAACGCCCGCGATTTCATGACCATCACGACAGACGGCGGCTTCATCCATGCTCCGGTCCCATGAGTCGAGTCGACAGTAGTGATGCTATGTGTAGTTCTGAAACATTAATTGGCTCATGTTGTAATTAAACTTTAATGAACTTGTATGTCTCTTTGGTTTGGACAGTCGTTCAACTTAGATGTAATCGATGCTATTTATTAGTAGGACCATGAATCGTGCTATTAATGTCATGCCTTGCTTTTCTCTTCCGATCCTTTTGTTGCATACTTATATATTGCTTATGTATGTATTGTCTGTTGTTTGTCTTGTGCATAGAGATGCCGTCGTATGTCGTGTACAAGGGTAAGGTTCCCGGAGTCTACGATGACTGGGAGGAGTGTCGGAGACAGGTTCACCATTTCAGCGGTAACAGTTATAAAGGGTACACCACTAGGGCGGAGGCGGAATCTAGATACGCCCGCTATCTAGCGGGAGAGTGGAGGGAGCGTTGGAGGAACCGGATGAAGACCAATTTCATTGCGATGATGCTCATCGTGATGACCACAGCTCTCTTCTATGTGATGGTAGTTTAGATGATCGATATCGACTTGTAATGTGAAGACAAACTCGATACTCGCGGTCTCGAGACTTGTAGTGTTTTACATTTGTTCGGTCTTTTGAATTCGGAGACTAATATGATGAATTGTATTCGAAGACTAATCTTCTATTGTATTCGATGAATCTGTTGTTGCTGTGTGCTGCTGTGTATATTCTGTCAAATAATATATTTTGTAACCTGTGCAAAAATCAGAAAAGTAAAAAAGAATAAAACCTAATATTCATACTAATGGCGCATCACTACAGAGTGCGCCATTAGTATGCCAAAGTATACTAATGGCGCATCACACAACAGTGCGCCATTAGTATGCCAAAGCACATGGTTAAATATGGCCCCCTGGGAGGCATACTAATGGCGCATGGTGTTCTATACTAATGGCGCACTGCGTGGTGCACCATTACTATACCAGATACTAATGGCGCACCAGTGGTGCGCCATTAGTAAGAAATACTAGTGGCGTGATACTAATGGCGCACCAGTGTATCGGAGTGTTCATGGGCTCGCATTGAATGTCGTGTGTGTATGCAAACTTTTCTGACATGAATGAATGCGATGCTCCTAAATCAAATAAAATAGATGATGGTACTGAATTAACAAGGAGAGTACCCATCACAGTAGCAGGCTGGTCTTGAGCTTCATTCAGATCAATGTTGTTAGCCTGCCCACGACCATATGGTCTGGCATTGTGGTTGTGGGGATGATTGATACCACGAGCATTAGAAGGCAGAGCCAGCTGATTCTGATTCTAAGGGCAGTTCCTGGAGTGGTGACCCGGAAGGCCACACTTGAAGCACAGACCATCATTGGGATTGGGAGCAGAAGCTTGGGATGGTACAGCCCGAAGGGGCTGCCTCTGTGGTGGAGGGGGAAAATGTGGAGCAGCATAGGACTGTCTTGGTGTAGGTGCCGTTGGACGATACAAGCTATGGGGAATCCATATCTGACGCTTCTGTGCTGACGGGCCCAAAGATGAGCCAGCATCACGGCTGCGCCTGAGGGATCCCCGGTGTTCCTGAAGACCAGTCTCAACCTGAATAGCCTTGTTCACCAAGGTGGCAAAGTCGGCAAAGTCATGAGCTAGCAGTGCTAGCTTAATATCAGGGTGAAGTGCATCACGGAACTTTTCCTGCCTACGAGCATCAGTTGCAATGTCTTCTTTAGCATAATGAGACAAGTCTAGAAATTCCCACTGGTAAGCATCTACAGTATTGTTTCCTTGGGTGAGGTTGCAGAACTCTTGCTTCTTCCTGTCCATGATTCCCCGTGGAATGAAGCGGGCACGGAAAGCAGCTTGGAAATCCGGCCAAGTGATGACCGTTCCAGCAGGCAGGGTACGCCTGTGGCTGTCCCACCATTGAGTAGCGGGACCCTTCAGAAAGAAAGATGCAAAGGTGACATAGCTAGCAGGGGCCACACTAGCAGACTTCATTTCATACATGATGTCGCGGAGCCAGTCATCAGCATCAAGGGGTTGAGTTGAGCTGCGGTAAATAGTTGGGTTGAGACGCATGAAGTCCTGCAGAGTTCCTGGGGTTGGCTGTTGATTCATGTTCGGACGAGGAAACTGAGCCATCATTCCTTCCATGAACTGGCGGTTCAGCTCAAATTGTTGCATCATTCTAGCAAAGAATTCGGGCGGTGGTGGATCGTTGGCACCACGGCCACGACCAGCGGGTCTAACCATCCTGCTAACATGTAACAGGGGGTAGTTCAGCATTGAGCATTTGTAAAAACAAGGATCATTCATGATGAAACATGCATAATGAAAGAGGTACGATGGATACCACTTTGTTGTCATCACGACAGTGTGTGTACTATCCAGAATACAATTCTAAGGAAAACCTATGGCTTATCCAGCTTTGGGGTGAATGTGGTCACGAGATCCTAATGTTAGAGTTAGTAAAACCATTTTAACCCGAATAGAAGAGAGATCAGAGTCCCAGAGTAAAGATCAAGGAGTAAAAGATCCTAATACCACCCATATGGCGACGTGGGCCATAAGACACACAACCATGTTAGTAAAAGTTTTTGTAGTGACTAGACTCAACTTCGGCCAAGGAGTTGGAAAGGGGGCTACCTATAGGCAGTCGGCTCTGATACCAACTTGTGACGCCCTCGATTCAATCGTACACTAATCATACACGCAAATGTGTACGATCAAGATCAAGGACTCACGGGAAGATATCACAACACAACTCTAGACACAAATTAAAATAATACAAGCTTTATATTACAAGCCAGGGGCCTCGAGGGCTCGAATACATAAGCTCAAAATACACAAGAGTCAGCGGAAGCATCAATATCTGAGTATAGACATGAGTTAAACAAGTTTGCCTTAAGAAGGCTAGCACAAAAACAACATCGATCGAAAAGGCAAGGCCTCCTGCCTGGGAGCCTCCTAACTACTCCAAGTCGTCAGCGGTCTTCACGTAATAGTAGGCACCCTCGGGGTAGTAGCAGTCATCAGTGGCGTCATCTGGCTCCTGGGATCCATCATCTGGTCGCAACAACCGGGTATGGGGGAAAAGAGGTAGCAAAGCAGTTGTGAGTACTCATCCAAAGTACTCGCAAGACTTACATCAAATCTAAACTATGTATGCATCTGTATCAAAGGAAAAGGGTTGTATCTGTGGACTAAACTACAGAATGCCAGAAAGAAGGGGAAAGCCTAGCCTATCGAAGACTAGCATCTTAAGCATCTTGTAGCATATAGAAGAGTACAGATCAACATAATGTAAAGTAGTAGTGTTATCAACCTCGGCCAGAGATCCTTTCTCGACTCCCAGCGACAAAGCAATCCCAGACCCATACTATCCATTTCTCATCACAATCAATTTCTCATCACCATCCATTTCTCATCACAAGTATCCAGTTCTAGTTGTATCGATCGGGATGCAACTCCAAGTGTCCGCTACCGTAGGACAGGCTATCGATAGATGTTTTCTTCCATGCAGGGGTGCACCAACTTACCCATCGTGCTTGATTAACTCTGGCCAGACACACTTTCTTGGGTCATGCCCGGCCTCGGCCAAACAATACGCCGCATCCCGACCTAGGCTTAATAGAGAGGTCAATACGCCAGACTAGACCTATGCCCACAGGGGTCATGGGCCATCTCACCGGGAACTCCTGCACGTTGCGTACGCGGCTGGTGAGCAGACCTAGCTACCTCCTTAAACAAGGCAGGAGCTTATGTAGTCCAACCTGGCGCGCGCCGCTCAGTCGCTGAATCGATTAAGCTTCGGCTGATGCATACGACGCAGAACACCCATACAATGCCCACGTGATAGTTAGTGCTATCAGGCCAGAGGCCCCTCGGATCAAATATCCAAATCATAGTGGATTAGGAGCATGCGGTAACGAGCAGAGACTCACGGTCGATGTGACCCTGTCCCCCGTCTCGAGTACTTACGGCAAGGGCTAAGAATGCCCGGCCACGCCTCGTAAGTATCTCATGGGCACCTTCCAGGTCAACCCGACTCCACATCACTCGCTATTAAGCTCGTGTGGGTACCCCTCAGGGCCGACCCATCTTTAGTAACATGGCCCAGTGCAAAGTCATAGTAACCATAGTAACTGTGTGTCTAACACCAAGGGGAAAACCCGAGGAATCACCCCCGGTGAATCCCACTCGATTTTATCATCAAGGTGAACATAAGAGGATCCACCCTCGAGGTTCACATTTGATGGATTGCATGATAGAGCCGTAACGGAAGTGGTTAAGGAGGAAATCACCCTCGATGACCTCGACCGTATAGCTACACTACAGAGATCTCATCAGGAGTGATGTAAGAGGTTCCACCCTCGGCACTCGATGGTAACTCTGTAGAGTCGTACAACTAGGGGTGATGTGCGGTGTCGGGGCCTGGACGTCGATCACGCTGATCGAGTCATTGAACATAAAGCGAGGCAACTGGGACAAGGTGGTTCACTGATTTATCACTTACCAACCTATACTAAGCAGTTTAGGATAAGCAGGTAAGGTAACAATAAGCAGGTAACAAAAACAGGCTATGCATCAGAGTAGGATCATACTGAAAACAGTAGCAGTTCTAATGCAAGCATGAGAGGGAAAGAAATGGGCGATATCGAAATGCTCAAGGGGGGTTTGCTTGCCTGGTTGCTCTGGCAAGGAGGGGGTCGCCGTCGACGTAGTCAATCACAGGGGCAACATCGGTCTCGGGGTCTACCGGAGAGAAGAGGGGGAAGAAACAGTAAATACAGAGCAAGCAATGCATCACAAGGCATAACATGACGATAGGCAGAGCTAGGGTTGTCCTAACGTAGTTCTACACGTTGCAGACGGAGGGGATAAACATCCGAGGATGAATCCCCGGCGTTAGACGAATTCCGGACAGATGAAAGAGAGGGGACGGTTCCATGTTCAGCATTCTAGGGGCATGTGACAGGTGAATGGACCGCGCATTCGGATTCGTGGGATTTTTCTGAGCAACTTTCATATAGAAAACATTTTCATCGGAGTTACGGTTTAATTTCTATGAATTTTCAAAGATTAAAGCAATTCCAAAAATTAGTTAAATTGGCAGAAAAGGAAAAATGACGTCAGCATGACATGTTGATGACATCAGCAGTCAACAGGGCTGATGACCATGTCAAACTGACCAGTGGGTCCCACATGTCATATACAGAGGGCTAACAGTGGGTTATTTTAATTAAACAGAGTTAATTAGCAGTAGGGCCCCACATGTCAGTGACTGATTAGGCTAACTAATTAGTTTTAATTATAAAAAAATTTAATTAGCTTAATTACACGGTGGTTCCGCGTGTCAGTGATACTGTGTGCCCAGTCAGCACAGTTGACCACGGTCAACGTGGTCAACTGGGGCCATGGGGCCCACAGGCAGTGACCGAGAGGCGGGCCACAGGTGCGCCACGTCGGCGGCGTTGGGGTTTCACCGCCAGCGACCAAAACAGCGGTGGGGCTGGCCGGACTTCGCCAGAATCACGCCATAGGGGGTCATTAGGCGCGGGACTTGGCGCGTTCGAACGAGGAGAGCTCGCCGCGTCGCGTGGTGAGGCCGGCCAGAGCTAGAGCTGCCGGAAACGGCGCCGCCGACGAGTGTGGGCGGCGGTTGGCTTCGGGCCTCATCGTGGCCGAGGCTACGAGCATTCAAAAGGAGCGTGGGGTAGTGCGTTTGAAAGCAGGGGCTCGGGCGTAGCCATTCGAGGTCTCAGCCGAGGATGGGATGGACGGAGTCGTCGCCGGCGACATGGACGGCAGAGACACGAGGCACGACGAGCTTGCAAATGGCGCAATGGCAAGCAAAATGAGCGGTGTTGAGTACGTATGGCGTCTACACGTGCGGGCGAGCATGATGGACACGCTTGCGCGGGCGTTCGGTCACCGGAACGTGACCGGTGATGAGCTCGGCGGAGGCGAGCTCGGACATGTGGGGAACGGCGCCTACGGGCGCGACAACGGCGGGAAGACAGAGGGGAGAGAGGTGTAACACCCATGATACGGCTATATCTCCCACGTGTCAAAGCACGACTTAGAGGCATAACCGCATTGTAAGAAATGTCGCAAGAGGGGTAATATTTACACATCCCATGTACTGAATAAGACAAGAGGTACATAGTTGGCTTACAATAGCCACATCACACAATAGCATAAATATATCATTACATTCATCCAGATACAAACAAGGTCCGACTACGGAACCAAAATAAAGACAACCCCAAATGCATAATGTCCCCGATCGACCCAACTGGGCTCCACTACTGATCGTCCGGAAAGGAAACGTAGTATCATCCTGAGTCCTCATCGAACTCCCACTTGAGCTCAGTCGCATCTCCTGGAACGGTATCATCGGTCCCTGCATCTGGTTTTGGAAGGAATCTATGAGTCACGGGGACTCAGCAATCTCACACCCTCGCGATCAAGACTATTTAAGCTTATAGGTAAGGTAAAAGGTATGAGGTGGAGCTGCAGCAAGCACTAGCATATATGGTGGCTAACATACGCAAATGAGAGCGAGAAGAGAAGCCAAGGCACGATCGAGAAACTATGATCAAGAAGTGATCCTAGAACAACCTACGGTCAAGCATAACACGAGACCGTGTTCTCTTCCCGGACTCCGCCGAAAAGAGACCATCACGTCCACACACTCTGTTGATTCATTTTAATTAAGTTAAGTTTCAGGTTTTCTACAATCGGACATTAACAAATTCCCATCTGCCCATAACCGCGGGCATCGCTTTCGAAAGTTCAAAACCCTGCAGGGGTGTCCCAACTTAGCCCATCACAAGCTCTCACGGTCAATGAAGGATATTCCTTCTCCCAAGCAATCCGATCAGACTCGGAATCCTGGTTACAAGACATCTCGACAATGGTAAAACAAGTCCAGCAAGACCACCCGCTGTGCCGACAAATCCCGATAGGAGCTGCACATATCTCGTTATCAGGGCACACCGGATGAACACTACGTACAACTAAAACCAACCTTCAAGTTTCCCTGAGGTGGCGCGGGAAGTGGCTCTGTTTTGGACCAACACTCAGAGGAGCACTGTCCCGGGGGTTTAAAATAAAGATGACCCTTGAGTCCGCGGAACCCAAGGGAAAAGAGGCAGGTGGCAAATGGTAAAACCAAGGTTGGGCCTTGCTGGAGGAGTTTTATTGAAATCAAACTGTCAAGGGGTTCCCATTATAACCCAACCGTGTAAGGAACGCAAAATCAAGGACCATAACACTAGTATGATGGAAACTAGGGCGGCAAGAGTGGAACCAAACGCCAGGCATAAGGCTGAGCCTTCCACCCTTTACCAAGTATATAGATGCATTAAAGTAGACAAGATATAATAATGATATCCCAACAATAAACATGTTCCAACAAGGAACAAACTCCAATCTTCACCTGCAACTAGCAACGCTATAAGAGGGGCTGAGCAAAGCGGTAACATAGCCAAACAACGGTTTGCTAGGCCAAGGTGGGTTAAAGGTTTGACATGGCAATATGGGAGGCATGATAAGAAAGTGGTAGGTATCGTAGCATAGGCATAGCAAAAGAGCGAGCATCTAGCAAGCAAAGATAGAAGTGATTTCGAGGGTATGGTCATCTTGCCTGCAAAGTTCTCCGAGTTGACGTTAGCTTGATCCTCGTAAGCGTACTCAACTGGTTCCTCGATCACGTACTCGTCTCCCGGCTCTACCCAAAGCAAGAACACAAGCAAAGGGAGACACAATCAACCACGGTGCAATGCGCAAACAACATGATGCAAAACATGGCATTCTATGCGGGATGTGGTATGTAATGCATATGCATCCTTCGGAAAGGAAAAATTGAACCTGGCCTTAACTTGGAAAACCAAGAGTGCCACTGGAAAGAGGAGTTGATTTCGGTCGAAGTCGATATAAAGATCACCGGAATCGGATGCACGGTTTGCAAATGGCAAGCAAAACAATAATGGCGCAAAGCTGCGATTAACAGCACGAGGCCATCTAAATGTATCAAGAACAACAAGCTACTGCACTCTAACATAGCAACAAAACACAAGGCAGTGATCCTCTGAAGATGCTTGATAAAAGATGAACACTGAACTACGGCTAAATCACACAATAGCAAGTTCAAACAAGCATGGCAAAAGTGCAAAAGATATCAGGTTACACACTTAGTGAAAATAACAACATGCCAGGAATTTAACATCAGGAAGCAATGTTTAGAGCACGATAACAACATGCCAAAGGAAAATATCATGGCAAAGCAAGGCATGGCATGAAGCTACTTAAAGCATACAAAAAAAGTCCCTTATTGACCATAAGCCAAAAGGGATCAGAAAATACAATGGCAACCATGTGAACATAGCAAGTTTCGTTAACAGATTCAGACTTAGCAGAAAACTGGAACATGGCAAAACAGATTCACGTAGGCATGTTTACGAGCTCGATGCACTCACCACAAGGCATTGCATGACAAACTAAGCATACACCCAGCAAGTAGACATCATATATAAGCTAACCATGGCAAGAACACTCTCATAGCATGCATGGACAAACTATAATAACCTCGGCAAAATTGCTTAACATGTAAACAATCTGCCAGGAACATTTTATAGCAAAAGTAGAGCAATATTGAGTCATGCTAGGGTGCTCCATAATTGTAAACAAAGACATTGATGGATAAAGCATAACAATATCTCAAAAACATCCTTACTGAACATGCACAAAATAGGCATGGATCACTCTATAGCAACAAGAATACATGGCATAAAAATATTATCAAGGAAAAGACTTAGAAGATTTCTAAGTCCCTGAAATCAGCAACATCACGAGAGCTACTTTGCATGCTTGTGCTAGTCACCACAGAGATCACAAAAATACATGGCATACACCCCTATAAAGATGGCATGGCATACTTCAAAACACATGTAGGGCTCAAGATCATAGGAGACACACATTAAACATGGAAAAAATGACAAATGTCCAATCTCTGCTAAGAAACTGAAACTAACATTGCATAGCACTCTTGCAACAGCATTTAGGGCATCAAGATGAGCTCAAAAGAACATGGTGCAATGGAATGAAATGAAGTACACATCGAGACGAGCAAGTTGATATGCTACACGCCCAAAACGGAGCCACGGATGCAAAGTTATGGCATGATGAAATATGCTAAAAAGTATTGGGACTTAGGAGAAAAATTAGGTCAACCCTTGAGTTTCAGATCTGGATCGGGCACAGAGGACGAGGTACAGCGGAGCTTCACTGGAATCGACGAGGACGGTGGTCGGAGTCGTCGGAGGAGCGGGATCCGGCCGGAGAGCTCGCCGGGGCGACGCGAGGCGGCGAGGGCGGCGGTGGCGCGGCAGGGCGGCGCGGGTAGAGGGAGCCGGGCGGCGCGGCGCACGGTGAAGGTGGCAGTGGCGGCCGGCGACGAGGCGGGCAAGGTGGGGCCGGCGCGGTTGCTGCGGCGTGGGGCGGCGCGGCGAAGGAGGAGGCCGGGCAGCGCGATGGGCCTCAGGGGCCCACCCTGGGCTCGGCGGGCCGACGGCGGAGGGAGGCGGGCGGGCGAATGGTGTGATGCCACGTGGCAGCGGCGGCGCGGGTCAGACATGTCCGGCCGGCGATTTTCGTCCGGCGGCGCGAGGAGAGGGAGAGGTTAGGGTTTCGCCCGAAATTTCGGAGGGGGGTGGTCTATATTTATAGGTAGAGGGAGCTAGTAGACTCCAAATTGAGCACGGTTTGCGGCCACACGATCGTGATTGAACGCCCGAGATGATGGAAGGGGTTTAGGTGGGTTTTGGGCCACTTTGGAGAGGTGTTGGGCTGCAACACACACGAGGCCTTTACGGCTCCTCGGTTAACCGTTGGAGTATCAAACAAAGTCCAAATGGCACGAAACTTGACAGACGGTCTACCGGTAGTAAACCAAGGCTGCTTGGCAAGTCTCGGTCCAATCCGAGAACGTTTAACACCCGCACACGAAAAGAGGTAAAAGGGGACACCGGAGGACATAGGAGCGCCGGAATGCAAAACGGACAACAGGGAAAATGCTCGGATGCATGAGACGAACACGTATGCAAATGCGATGCACATGATGACATGATATGAGATGCATGACAACGACAAAAGCAACACGAAGACAAAAACCCGACAACGAGGAAATATCATAACTTAGTGCTGGAAAAGGCAAGAGTTGGAATACAAATATGGCAAGTTACATATGGGGCGTTACAACACTCCACCACTACAAAGGGATCTCGTCCCGAGATCTAGGACTGGAAAAACTCTGAATATTCAGAACGGAGGTGGTCCTCGCGTTCCCATGTGGCTTCATAGTCAGAATGATGTGACCACTTCACTTTCAGGAATTTGATAGACTTGTTGCGAGTCTTGCGCTTAGTTTCTTCAAGAATAGCAACGAGGTGCTCATGATAAGACAGGTCTTCTTGGAGATCAATCTCTTCAAAGTTGATGGTGCGGTCAGGAGTCTTGAAACACTTGCGGAGCTGAGACACGTGAAACACGTCGTGCACATTTGCAAAGTTGGATGGAAGCTCAAGTTGATAGGCGAGATCGCCTCTTTTGCCAATGATCTTGAAATGACCCACGTATCTAGGGGCAAGCTTCCCTTTGATACTGAAGCGATGAGTACCTTTCATTGGAGAGACGCGGAGGTAGACATGGTCTCCGATCTCAAAAGCCAAGTCACGATGCTTGCTATCATAGTAACTCTTCTTGCGTGATTGCGCGGCTTTGAGATTTTCACAAATGACTTTGCACATTTCTTCAGCCTCTGTGATCAAGTCGTTGCCAAGAAGTTGGTGTTCATCAGTCTCTGACCAGTTAAGAGGACTATGGCCCTTCCTGCCATAGAGAATCTCGAATGGGGCCTTGCCCGAACTTGCTTGGAAGCTGTTGTTGTAGGAGAACTCGACATATGGAAGACAATCTTCCCACTTCATACGGAAAGAAATGACACATGCCCTGAGCATATCTTCAAGAATTTGATTGACTCGCTCGACCTGGCCACTGGTTTGAGGATGAAAAGCTGTGCTGAAGCGAATGTAGGTGCCCATGGCCTTCTGAAAGGAATCCCAGAACTTGGAGGTGAATATGCTACCACGATCTGAAGAGATCAACTGCGGAATGCCGTGCAGATAGACAATCCTGGAGGTATATAGCTCTGCCAACTGAGTTGCTGTGCTAGATTCTTTGATAGGGATAAAATGAGCCACTTTGGTGAGCTTGTCGATGACAACAAAGATAGCATCATTGCCACGCTTGGACTTGGGAAATCTAGTCAGAAAGTCCATCTCAATATGATCAAACTTCCATTCTGGAATGGCAAGAAGTTGGAGGAGACCAGCTGGTCGTTGGTGTTCTTCTTTTACTCTCCTGCAGACATCACATTCATTCACGAACTGAGCAATCTCGCGCTTCATTCGAGTCCACCAATACGACTGCTTGAGGTCATGGTACATCTTTGTACTTCTAGGGTGAATAGATAGGAGTGAATTGTGAGCCTCGTTCATAATGACTTTACGAAGGTTGCCTTTAGGAACAACAATGCGATCCTCGAAGAATAGAGTATCCTTGTCATCAAGGCGATAGTACTTGTACTTGGGTTGAGGGAGTCCTGGATTAGGGGGTGTCCGGATAGCCGGACTATACCTTCGGCCGGACTCCTGGACTATGAAGATACAAGATTGAAGACTTCGTCCCGTGTCCGGAAGGGACTTTCCTTAGCGTGGAAGGCAAGCTTGGAGATACGGATATGTAGATCTCCTACCATTGTGACCAACTCTGTGTAACCCTAGCCCTCTCCGGTGTCTATATAAACCGGAGGGTTTTAGTCCGTAGGACGAACAACAATCATACCATAGGCTAGCTTCTAGGGTTTAGCCTCCTTGATCTCCTGGTAGATCTACTCTTGTACTACCCATATCATCAATATTAATCGAGCAGGAGTAGGGTTTTACCTCCATCGAGAGGGCCCGAACCTGGGTAAAAACATCGTGTCCCTTGTCTCCTATTACCATCCGCCTAGACGCACAATTCGGGACCCCCTACCCGAGATCCGCCAGTTTTGACACCGACATAGGTGCTTTCACTGAGAGTTCCTCTGTGTCGTCACTTTTAGGCCCGATGGCTCCTCCGATCATCAACGACAATGTGATCCAGGGTAAGACTTTTCTCCCCGGATAGATCTTCGTATTTGGCGGCTTTGCACTGCGGGCCAACTCACTTGGCCATCTGGAGCAGATCGAAAGCTACGCCCTTGGCCGTCAGGTCAGATTTGGAAGTTTAAACTACACAGCGGACGACCGCGGAGACTTGATCTTCGATGGATCTAAGCCGCAGCCGAGCGCGCCGCACTGTCCTGATGGGCATGATCTAGCTCTGCCGCCGAACAGTGCCCTGGAGGCCGCACCTGTGTCCGCTTCGACCCTTGGCCCGGAGCCGACCACACCAATCGAGGATGGGTGGTTAGACACCGCCTCGGGGGCTGCAATCTCTACGGCGATCAAGCCGAACACCAGCCTTGTCCTCTGTGAAGCCCGGGACTCCTCTCTGGACTCCGAGCCCTCTGCACCCCTACCGATCGAATCCGATTGGGCACCGATCATGGAGTTCACCGCCGCAGACATCTTTCAGCACTCGCCCTTCGGCGACATTCTGAATTCACGCAGGTCTCTCTCTTTGTCAGGAGAGTCCTGGTCGGACTATGACCGGCAGGATTGGGATGTGGACGATGAAGAAATTCGATGCCCACCCACCACACACTTCATAGCCACTGTCAATAATTTAAACGACATGCTTGACTTCGACTCCGAAGACATCGACGGTATGGACGACGATGTAGGAGATGAACATGAACCAACACCTATAAGGCACTAGACAGCCACCTCATCTCATGATGTATACATGGTGGACACACCCAAAGGAAGCGGTGACGAGGAACACAGGGATGCAACGAGGGATCGTTCACTCGAAAAGCAATCAAAGCGGCGACATAAGCGCCACTCCAAGCCCCGCCTCGACAGAGAAAGCAGCCATACAGACCCAGCCATAGAGTAGGACGAGCTAGCGGACGACGAACATGCCTTCGAGCAACCGTCTGAACAGGGCAACTTGGACAAACAAACCGAACACCCCGTCCCCGGTGAAAACAACAGTCCGGACGACGTTACACCGGATAGGCTCATGGAGCAGAAGAACCTCCACAAAAGGCTCGTCGCCACTGCGCGTAGCCTGAAAAAGCAGAAGCGGAAGCTCAAAACTGCGGAAGATGCACTCAGAATCAGATGCAGCAAAGTACGCAACACCGCAGACAAATATGGCAGCAGTCGCCGCACAAAAAGCTATCCAAAGCGAAAGCTACTGCCTGAATTTGACGAGTAGTCCTTAGAGCCCCCGCAGCCAAAAAATAGGAAAGCCACCCGGTCAGATAGAAGACCGCATGGCCAGCATGGAGCGGCAAGCGGCGCCGAACACAAGCCAGCACGCGATCCACCAAAGGATCCACATCAAAAAGATGGCCCAGCCAGATCTATCTACGGGCCAAGAAAACAAGCTCTAGTAAGCAATGCAACACAACAAATATCCGAACATCACGGCACACCCAAATACAGGGGTGCCGCACACCCCCTATGCTTCACCGATGAGGTGCTGGACCATGAATTCCCAGCGGGATTCAAGCCCATAAACATAGAGGCGTACGACGGAACAACAGACCCTGGGGTCTGGATCGAGGATTATATCCTCCACATACACATGGCCAGAGGAGATGACCTCCACGCCATAAAATACTTACCCCTCAAGCTTAAAGGGCCAGCCCGGCATTGGCTCAAAAGCCTTCTCGAAAACACCATTGGAAGTTGGGAAGAGCTTGAGGATGCTTTCCGGGCAAATTTTCGAGGGACCTATGTCCGCCCTCCGGATGCAGACGATCTCAGTCACATAACTCAACAGCCCGGATAGTCAGCCCGGAAATTCTGGAACAGATTTCTTACTAAAAAGAATCAGATAGTCGACTGTCTGGACGCCGAAGCCCTGGCAGCTTTTAAGCATAACGTTCGAGACGAATAGCTCGCCAGACACCTCGGCCAAGAAAAGCCAAGAACAATGGCCGCATTAACAAGCCTCATGACCCTCTTTTGCGTAGGACAGGACAGCTGGTTGGCAAGATGTAGCACCAGCGACCCAAGTACATCCGAAGTTAGGTATGGAAACGGAAAACCCTGACGCAGCAAGGACCAGCGCCGGAATAAGGGAAACAGCCCAAAGAGCATGGTGCTCAACGCCGGATTCAAAAGCTCGCAGTAGAATCAGAGAAAGCCGCCCCTCAAGGATAACAGGGACGAGCTATCCAACTTAAACAAAATCTTGGACCAGATATGTCAAATACACAGTACTCACGGGAAGCCTGCGAACCATACCCACAGAGATTGTTGGGTTTTCAAGCAATCTGGCAAACTCAACGCCGAACACAAGGGGCTCGACACACCAAGTGACGTCGACAACGAACCCCACAAGCAGAGCACCAGGAAACAAAAGGATTTCCCACAAGAGGTCAAAACAGTAAACTTACTTCACGTGACGAACAGAATGGCGCCAACAGAGATACGTGCCATACGGCCTATCCCAAAGGAGTGTAACACCCCGGATGTAACTTTTCCAATTTGTACTCCAACTCTTGCCGTTTCCGGCGTTAAGTTATTTTATTTTCTCGGGTTCAGGTTTTTGTCTCCGTGTTTCATTATCGTTGTCATGCATCTCATATCATGTCATCATGTGCATTGCATTTGCATACGTGTTCATCTCATGCATTCGAGCATTTTCCCCGTTGTCCGTTTTGCATTCTAGCGCTTCGTTCTCCTCCGATGGTCATTTCTAGCTTTCTTTCATGTGTTGGGATTAAACATTTCCGGATTGGACCGAGACTTGCCAAGCGGCCTTGGTTTACTACCGGTAGACCGCCCGTCAAGTTCCGTACCATTTGGACTTTGTTTGATACTCCAACGGTTAACCGAGGGACCGAAAAGGCCTCGTGTGTGTTGCAGCCCAACACCCCTCCAATTTGGCCCAAAACCCACCTAAACCTTCTCCATCATCTAGAGCGTTCGATCATGATCGCGTGGCCGAAAACCGCTCCTCATTTGGACTCTCCTAGCTCCCTCTATGCTTATAAATAGGTCCTCAAAAATCTCGGATCCCCCTCCCCGAAACCCTAAAAATCGTCTCCGCGCGGCCGGACATTGTCCGCACCGCGCCGGACACACCGCCGCGCCCACTTCTGTGCCGCCATGTGGCACCTCCGCCGCCAGCCGCCGCCGCGGCCCGGTGAGCCCACAGCGGGCCCGCCCGGCCCATTGTCGCCCTGCCGTGCTCCGCCTCCACCCCGCGCCTCCCTCGTCCTTCCGCCGCCCGAGCGCCGCCACCCGCCATCGCCGGCGTCCGCCTCCGCCTCGGCCGCGCCGCCCTTGCTTCCCCGCCGCCGCGGCCGCGCCGCCTCCACCGCGCCCTCCGGCCGCCGTAAAGCCTCGCCGCGCCAGCGAGCTCGGCGCCCGGAGACCCTGCCGCCTCTCCGCCGTCACGCTGGCTCCGACGAGCTCTCTCAGCCGCCGGTGAACAGTGCCCGTCGTTCCTCGATCCCCGTGCAGATCCAGATCTGAATCGGCTTAGGGTTGACTTTTGCCCTGATTTTTTCAGTATTTTTTGCATTCTTCATGGCCTCGTAACTTTGCATCCGTAGCTCCGATTCATGCATATAGCATATCAAAATGTTCATCTCGAGACAGTACATCATTTCATTCCATTGCATCATTTTCATTTGAGTTCATCTTGATGCCCGAAATGCTGTTAGAAGAGGGCTACTTGAGATAATTGTCAGATCTGCTGCTCCATTTAGCTTTTTGTCATTTTTGCCATGATTAATGTGTGCATGATATGCCCCTGAGTTATACATATGTTTTGGAAAGGGTTTTGCCATATTTCCAGAGGTGCAACCCATGTATTTTTGTGATGTGTGTGGTGACTAGTACAAGCTTGCAAAGTGAGGCACTTAGTAATCCTGTTTTCAGAGACTTAGCATTTCCACCAAGTCCTTGAGCTGTTTATCTCATGATGCCATATGTCCATGTTGTTTCCTAGTGATCCGTGCCTCTTTTGAGGATGATCAGTAAGGACGTTTTGTTAATCTTATAGTGCTCTATCCATCCATGTCTTTGTTTGCAATTATGGAGCACCCTAGCTTGAGTCAATCGAGCTCTACTTTTGCTACTTTGTGAATCTGGGCAGATTGTCAACTTGTTTGCAATTTTGCCGATGATGTTGTAGTTGATCCATGCATGCTATGTTATTGTTCTTGCCATTTCTAGCTTTCATTTTGTGTGTTCTAGATGGATGCATGCTTAGTTTGTCATGACTTGCTCCGTAGTGAGTGCATCGAGCTTGTAAACATGCCTACTTGAGTTATGTTTCAGCATGTGCCAGTTTTCACTAAGTCTGAAAACTGATTATGTTTTTGCTATGTTCACATGCTTGTTAATATGTTTTATGATCCCTTTTGGCTCAAGGTCACTAAGGAACTTTTGTTAAGCTCTTTGAGTAGCTCCATGCCATGCTTTACTTTGCCATGTTCAGGTCTTGTAGCATGTAGTTTTGTTGCTCCGAAGAGTGCTATCTGATCTGAAATTTCAGACAAGTGTTAATTTCACTAAGTCTGAGATCTGTTTACCATATGCATTTTTGCCATGCTTGTTCGAACCTGTTAATGGATGAATTGGCCGTATTTCAGTGCTAGACTTTTGTTAAGCATCTTGAGTGCATCCCTGCTATGTATTTTGTTGTCATGTTTGGGTGTTGTAGCATGTTCATCTCATTGCATTTAGATGGCTACTTGCTGTAAATCGCAGACCGGTGTCATATTTGAATCGCTTGCCATTTCCAAACCGTAACTCCGATTCCGGCATTCTTTATATCGTTTTCAAGCGATTTCATCTCATCTTTCCAGTGGCACACTTGGTTTTCCAAGTTGAGTCCAGGTTCATGCATTCCTTGTCACATCTTGCATATGCATCCCGCATCGCATCCCGCATAGCATATCATCAATGCATCATATTGTTTGATCCTTGCACGTGGTTGATTGTGTCCTTGTTGCTTGTTTGTCTTAATTGGGTAGAGCCGGGAGACGAGTTCACTAACGAGGAGCCCGTTGAGTTTGCTTTCGAGGATCCAGTCAACTCTGACAGCTTTGCAGGCAAGATGATTATACCCTCGAAATCACTACTATCTTTGCTATGCTAGATTGCTCGCTCTTTTGCTATGCCAATGCTATGATGCCTACCACTTGCTTTCAAGCCTCCCACATTGCCATGTCAAACCTATAACTCACCTTGTCCTAGCAAACCGTTGATTGGCTATGTTACCGCTTTGCTCAGCCCCTCTTATAGCGTTGCTAGTTGCAGGTGAAGATTGGAGACTGTTCCTTGTTGGAACATTTATTTACTTGTTGGGATATCATTACATTGCCATGTTAACTTAATGCATCTATATACTTGGTAAAGGGTGGAAGGTTCGGCCTCTCGCCTAGTGTTTTGTTCCACTCTTGCCGCCCTAGTTTCCGTCATATCGGTGTTATGTTCCCAGATTTTTGCGTTCCTTACGTGGTTGGGTTATAATGGGAACCCCTTGATAGTTCGCCTTGATTAAAGCTTTTCCAGCAATGCCCAACCTTGGTTTTACCATTTGCCACCTAGCCTCTTTTCCCTTGGGTTTCCGGAGCCCGAGGGTCATCTTACTTAAACCCCCCCGGGCCAGTGCTCCTCTGAGTGTTGGTCCAAATAGAGCCACTTGCAGCGCCACCTCGGGGCAACTCGAGGGTTGGTTTTAGTTGTACGTAGTGTTCATCTGAGTGTGCCCTGAGAAAGAGATATGTGCATCTCCTATCGGGATTTGTCGGCACATTCGGGCGGTGTTGTTGGTCTTGTTTTAACCTGTCGAAGTGTCTTGAAGAACCGAGGTACCGAGTCTGATCGGAACATCTCGGGAGGAGGTCTATTCCTTCGTTGACCATGAGAGCTTGTCATGGGCTAAGTTGGGACTCCCCTGCAGGGATTTGAACTTTCGAAAGCCGTGCCCGCGGTTATGGGCAGATGGGAATTTGTTAATGTCCGGTTGTAGATAACTTGAACCTTAAATTAATTAAAATGAATCAACCGTGTGAGTTACCGTGATGGCCTCTTCTCGGCGGAGTCCGGGAAGTGGACACGGTGTTAGAGTAATGCTTGCGCAGGTTGCTCTCTAGTTTCTCGCTCGCGCTTTGCCTCCTCTTCTCGCTCTCTTTTGCGAATAGGTTAGCCACCATATATGCTAGTCGCTTGCTGTAGCTCCACTCATTTTTACCTTGTCTTACCTATAAGCTTAAATAGTCTTGATCGCGAGGGTGCGGGATTGCTGAGTCCCTGTGGCTCACAGATTACTATTACACCAGATGCAGGGCCTGATGATTCCGCTCCAGGTGACGCGCTCGAGCTCAAGTGGGAGTTCGACGAGGACTCTCAACGTTATTATGTTTCCTTTCCTGATGATCAGTAGTGGTGCCCTGTTGGGGGTGATCAGGACCGTGTCGCATGTTGGGTTATCTTTTATTTTGGCGCCGTAGTCGGGCCATGAGTGTTTGGATGATGTAATGTTATTTATGTACTTGATTGACGTGGCGAGTGTAAGCCAACTATGTTATCCCTTTTATTATCTATATTACATAGGATGTTTGTGATGATTGCCTGACTTGCGACATATGCCTTCAATGTGATTATGTCTCTAAGTCGTGCCTCGACACGTGGGAGCTATAGTCGCATCGAGGGTGTTACAAGGAGTCTCGCCAATGGTTGTGAAAACCGATCACCTTCGACCATCAGGATTACTCTAGAAGTATCCGGAATGCGGGCTGGACTGCCTTGGTATTAGATCCAATAATCGGCGGACTCCACTTTACAAATGTCCTGATGGACGGCGGCAGTGGTCTAAAGTTGTTATACCAGGACACAATCCGCAACATGGGGATAGACCCAACAAAAATTCGCCATAGCAAAACCTCCTTTCAAGGGGTAACGCCAGGCCCGGATGCCCATTGCATGGGTTCTCTCCGGCTAGAAGTTATGTTCGGCTCCCCCAATAACTTCCGTCGTGAACAACTAACTTTCCACAGCGCCCCATTCTCAAGTAGCTATCAAGCACTGCTGGGACGCAAAGCTTTCGCCCGGTTTAACGCAATACCGCATTATGCATCTCTTACACTTAAGATGCCAGGTCCACGAGGCATCATCTCATTAAAGGGGAAACATTGAGTGTTCCTCCCGCGCGGAAGACAGTGCGGCTGCCTTGACAGCCCCACAATAAAGCGGCTTCACTAGCTAGAGCACCTAAATAGGTCGTCAAGACCACGGACATGGCTAGACGAGTCCGGCATAAACATACAATTGATAAAGGCTTAATAGCCGTATACCCCTGTGCTAGGGGCTCCTCGCATATAAAACAAGAGACAATAAAGCTCAATTTTACCCATTTCGATTTATACTTTGTTTATTTAGTATAACTCATGTTCGGCACGATCTTTCTTCAACTAAGTTCCTCTCTTTTATAGATAAACAACATGCTACACCCGTCCAGGATACGGCACAACAGAGAAACAGGCGCAGGCGTGCGGTAGGGATCCATTCCAAGGATTCTTTTCAGATTAAGACCCTGCGTAAACCTTTTTTACTGTCTCTTGTTGATACACATCCCCTGGTTTCTTGGTATAACCAAGGAGGAGGCTGGCGTTTTGGCATGTGGCCACGTCAGAGTTTTGCACGTACCTGGACACTAGGGGCTTATTACTAAGGGCGTTATCCCGCCCGCCCTCATAAAGACCGAATACCTTAGGGAGTGTTCGGCGTCGTGAGTTTCGCCTTATATGCATCAGCTCCGAATCATGTCTTTGGTCAAATGTTGGGTTTGCCCGGCTCCTGTGTTTTGCTACCTTACATTCCACTCTATCGGCTAAGGCGGCACCAGGAGAACTCCTGTGATTGTGCCCCGGTTCGGCCAGGCGAGCACCTCAGTAGAGAAAGTCGAAAACTGACTGTCATGATATAGCGTGAGACCGGTCAACCACTCGATGACTTACCGGAATCTTTAGGATTCCTCCGCATTAACGAAGGGCCGCTTCCCGGCCAGGCACATACGTGCCCTGAGTTCGGGCGAGCGCAGGTGCCACCAGGGGCTATATAAGTAGCCTCACTGTCAAACTCCTATGGCTAAGTGAAAGTGATAAAGCATCATAGTCTGATTGCCTAGTTCGCCGCGCTATCACCTCCTTTGTAGGACCAAGACGTTGGATCAAGTGTGAAAATGCGCCTTCTGCGAACACCCCCGCATTATGTGCGTGGGGGATGAAGCCGACGACTGCCATCTTTCAGATTATATATACATATATGTTAAACGGCCGCACAGGAGGTATTATAATACTTGCAGGCACAAGTATAAAAAGCTTCTACAATTTATCAAAACATTGTTTTACAATAATATATGCTATTCAAATATAGTATCCTTCGAGCACTGTGTCTCTATTAAACGAGCGCCTTGCCGAACTTCCTGAAAATAGTGCTCGGCAGGTACTCGGCTTCCATCCGAGTCTGGGGATGCAACAACGGTGGCCTCCATTTCTGGCCAGTATGTCTTGACACGGGTAAGAGCCATCCGCGCACCCTCTATGCATGCTGACCTCTTCATCGCATTGATATGCGGTGCCGCACCAAGGAACTGCTGCACCAAGTTGAAATAACTTTTCGGCTCTGGCCTCTCTAGCCACAGATGACTCCTGACATACTTCGCCAAGGATCCGCTGGTTTTGACACCAACATCATGTCCCTTGTCTCCTGTACTTGGGTTGACTCTTGGCAATCCCAATCTTTACCTTCTTCACCATAGCATCAATAAGTTGAGCCTCACGAATCTGATCTTCCAAAGTAGGAGAGACTTGGAGGTTGGCAAGGAATCCTTGAGGAACAACTTGGAGATTAAGTTTGCGGAAAGCTTCACAAAGCTCTGGTTGGTAGGGCTTGATAATCAAACTGTTGCAGTAAGCCTTCCTGCTCAATGCATCAGCAATCACATTGGCCTTGCCTGGAGTATATTCGATACTCGGATTATACTCTTGAATCATTTCGACCCAACGAGTCTGTCTGAGGTTGAGGTTGGGCTGAGTGAAGATGTACTTGAGACTCTTGTGATCAGTGAAGATGTCCACTTTTCTTCCCAACAAGAGATGTCTCCATGTTAAAAGAGCATGGACAACTGCCGCCAACTCGAGGTCATGAGTGGGGTAGTTCTTTTCGTTGGGCTTCAACTGGCGAGAGGTATAGGCCACAACTTTCTTCTCTTGCATCAACACTGCACCGAAACCTTGAAGGGAAGCATCACAGAAGACTTCGAACGGTTCGGATTCATCAGGAGGAGTCAGAACTGGAGCAGTGACTACTCTTTGAGGGTGTTGAAAGCGATGTCACATTCAGGCAACCAAACATACTTTAGATGCTTCTGGAGGAGGTTGGAAAGAGGCTTCACGATCTTAGAGAAGTTCTCAACGAACCTTCGACAATAGCTTGCGAGACCAAGGAAGCTGCGGAGTTGCTTCACATTCTGAGGCGGTTCCCAATTCACAATTGCAGACACCTTCTCATGATTTACAGCTATGCCCTTGGGAGAGATGATATGCCCAAGGTAGAGAACCTCATCGAGCCAAAACTCGCACTTTTAAAACTTCGCATAGAACTGATGTTCTGTGAGTTTATCCAGCACCAATCTCAAGTGCTTGGCATGATCCTCCTTGTTATTGGAAAAGAACAAAATGTCATCGAGGTAGACCAAGACGAAGTCATTTGTGTAGGCGTTGAAGATGAAGTTCATCATGCAAGAGAATGTTGGAGGAGCATTGACAAGGCCGAAAGACATGACAGTGTATTCATATGAACCATAGCTTGTTCTGAACGCTGTCTTGGGGATATCTTCTTCACGAATGTGAATTTGATGATAGCCCATACGGAGATCAAGCTTGGAGAATACTTGAGCACCTTTGAGTTGTTCGAAAAGCTCATTGATGTTGGGAAGTGGGTACTTATTCTTTATGGTCTTCTTGTTCAATGGACGGTAGTCGACACAAAGTCGGTCCGTTCCATCCTTCTTCTTGACGAAAAGAATACCACAACCCATGGAGAAGAACTTGGTCGGATGAGACCCATACGCTCTTGAATATCGAGTTGTTTCTTCAGCTCCTTCAACCCTTCAGGTCCAAGCTTGTAAGGACGTTTGCAAACAGGTTCCGTGCCAGGCTCAAGATCAATGACGAATTCAACTGGCTGGTGAGGAGGCATTCCTGGAAGCTCTTCTGGAAAGATGTCTTGATATTCACAAACGACTGGAATCTGAGATATGGCATCCAATTCGCCCTTCTCATTGAGAGAAAACAGTCGAATGGTATCATCACGAGTGGCAAAGACGATTACATCCTCAAACGAATGTGTCAATTGAATCTGCCTCGCAGCACAATCAAGTTGAGCCTTGTGCTTAGAAAGCCAGTCCATTCCGAGAATAAGATCAATATCCGAGTTACCAAGGACCACTGGAGAGGACAGAAACTTATAGTCGCCCAACATGATAGTAACATCCAGGACGCAATTGTTAGATGTCATTTGCTTGCCCGGGAACACAATCTTCAACGGGAAAGGAATCTTTTCAGTCACAAATTCGTGCTTGGCAACAAAAGGTCTTGAAATAAAAGAAAGCGATGCACCAGTGTCAAAAAGAACGTTTGCAGGAATATTGTTAACAAGAAGGTTACCCATAATCACTTCTGACGAGTCCTCTACCTGAGCTTCGTTCAACATGTTGACCTTGGCAAACTTGGGATTATGCTTGACCACTGCAGTGCTAGCAGATCTCACAGGAGGAGGAGGAGGAGGAAGACACCTCTGATTGTAGCATTTGTTGGCATAGTGACCCTTCTGCTGACACTTGTTACATGTGACCTCTGAAAGCGGACGGTGATACGGAGCACTTGATCTTGGAGCATGAGACGAAGTCTTGTTCTGAAAGCCTGGGTTGGGTGGGTGGGAAGATCCATTGCCACCTTTGCTCTTCTGCTGATAAGGCTGACGGAACGGAGGAGGAGGAGGCAACCAATTCTTTTGCTGCTTAGTTACCACTTGAGTTGAGTTAGAAGGGGTTGCATCCCTGGCTCATTTCTTGGAAGCATCGCACTTGAGCTGAGCAGTCTCCTGTTTCAGTGCCATGTTGTAAAACTCATCATACTTCTTCGGCTCAAAAAGCATGAGAGCTAGTTGAAGATCTTCTCTGAGGCCACCTCTGAACTGATAAATCATGCTCTTCTCGTCAGGGACGTCTTGCTTAGGGAAACGAGCGAGCTTCTGGAACATGATGTTATACTGGTAAACAGACAAGCTGCCTTGCTTCAGATTGCGGAACTCCTCACGCTTGCTCTCAACAACACTCTGAGGAATGTGGTGAGCTTTGAAGTCTTGACAAAATTCATCCCAGGTAATCACACGACCTCCTCTAGAATCTTTGTATTGCTGATACCACTCTGCAGCTTGGTCTTTGAGTTGGAATGAAGTAAACTTGACAAAGTCCTCAGGCCTGGCATTGCTGCACTCGAAATGCTTGCAAATATCCACGAGCCAATCATCAGCGTCTGTAGCCTCGACACAGTTACTGAAGGTCTTTGGCTGGTTTGCGAGGAACTGGTTGAGTGTAGCTGATAACCCACAAGTATAGGGGATCGCAACAGCTTTCGAGGGTAGAGTATTCAACCCAAATTTATTGATTCGACACAAGGGGAGCCAAAGAATATTCTCAAGTATTAGCAGCTGAGTTGTAAATTCAACCACACCTGGAAACTTAGTATCTGCAGCAAACTGTTTAGTAGCAAAGTAATATGATAGTGGTGGTAGCAGCAACAAAAGTAAAAGATAGTAAAAGTAATGTTTTTGGTATTTTGTAGTGATTGTAACAGTAGCAGCGAGAAAGTAAATAAGCGAGAACCAGTATATGGAAAACTCGTAGGCACCGGATCAGTGATGAATAATTATGTTGGATGCGGTTCATCATGTAACAGTCATAACATAGGGTGACACAGAACTAGCTCCAATTCGTCAATGTAATGTAGGCATGTATTCCGTATATAGTCATACGTGCTTATGGAAAAGAACTTGCATGACATCTTTTGTCCTACCCTCCTGTGGTAGCGGGGTCCTATTGGAAACTAAGGGATATTAAGGCCTCCTTTTAATAGAGAACCGGAACAAAGCATTATCACATAATGAATACATGAACTCCTCAAACTATGGTCATCACCGGGAGTGGTCCCGATTATTGTCACTTCGGGGTTGCTGGATCATAACACATAATAGGTGACTACAGACTTGACAGATAGTATCAAGAACTCACACATATTCATGAAAACATAATAGGTTCAGATCTGAAATCATGGCACTCGGGCCCTAATGACAAGCATTAAGCATAGCAAAGTCATAGCAACATCAATCTCAGAACATAATGGATACTAGGGATCAAACCCTAACAAAACTAACTCGATTACATGATAAATCTCATCCAACCCATCACCATCCAGCAAGCCTACGATGGAATTACTCGCGCACGGCGGTGAGCATCATGAAATTGGTGATGGAGGATGGTTGATGATGACGACGGCGACGAATCCCCCTCTCCGGAGCCCTGAACGGACTCCAGATCAGCCCTCCCGAGAGGTTTTAGGGCTTGGCGGCGGCTCCGTATCGTAAAACGCGATGATTTCTTCTCCCTGATTCTTTTCTCTCCGAAAGCAAATATATAGAGTTGGAGTTGGCGTCGGAGGGCATCCAGGGGGCCCACGAGGTAGGGGGCGCGCCCTAGGGGGGGTGCCCCCCACCCTCGTGAGAAGGGTGTGGGCCCCCCGCTCTTCATCTTTGGCGAGGATTTTTTATTGTTTTTTCTAAGATGTTCCGTGGAGTTTCAGGTCATTCCAAGAATATTTGCTTTCTGCACATAAAACAACACCATTGTAATTCTGCTGAAAACAGCGTCAATCCGGGTTAGTTCCATTCAAATCATACAAGTTAGAGTCCAAAACAAGGGCAAAAGTGTTTGGAAAAGTAGATACGACGGAGACGTATCAACTCCCCCAAGCTTAAACCCTTGCTTGTCCTCAAGCAATTCAGTTGACAAACTGAAAGAAAGAAAGAAAAACTTTTACAAACTCTGTTTGCTCTTGTTGTTGTAACTATGTCAAGCCAGCATTCAAGTTTTCAGCATAGATCATAACTAACCATACTTGCAATAATTCTCAGGTCTCATAATTACTCGTATCAATAGGATAATCAACTAGCAAGTCATAATAATAAATCTCGGATGACAACACTTTCTCAAAACAATCATAATATGATATAACAAGATGGTATCTCGCTAGCCCTTTTTGAGATTGCAAAACATAAATGCAGAGCACCTTTAAAGATCAAGGACTGACTAGACATTGTAATTCATGGTAAAATAGATCCAATCATAGTCATACCCAATATAAATTAACAGTGATGAATGCAAATGACAACTGTGCTCTCCAGCTAGTGCTTTTTAATAAGAGGGTGATGACTCAACATAAAAGTAAATGGATAGGCCCTTCGCAGAGGGAAGCAGGGATTTGTAGAGGTTCCAGAGCTCGATTTTGAAATAGAGGTAAATTGAATTTTGAGCGGTATACTTTTCATTGTCAACGTAACAACTAAGAGATGTCGCTATCTTCCATGCTAAACACATTATAGGCGGTTCCCAAAAAGAATGGTAAAGTTTATACTCCCCCTCCACCAACAAACATCAATCCATGGCTTGCTCGAAACAATGAGTGCCTCCAACATACATCAGCTCCCAGGGGGAGTTTTGTTTGCAATTATTTTGATTTAGTTTGCATAAAGCATGGGACTGGGCATCCCGGTGACCAGCCATTTTCTCATGAGTGAGGAGCGGAGTCCACTCCTCTTGAGAATAACCCGCCTAACACGGAAGATAAGGACAGCCTTTGTTGATACATGAGCTATTCGAGCATACAAAACAGAATGTTTATTTGAAGGTTTAGAGTTTGGCACATACAAATTTACTTGGAACGGCAGGTAGATACCGCATATAGGAAGGTATAGTGGACTCATCTGGAATAACTTTGGGGTTTAAGGGATTGGATGCACAAGCAGTATTCCCGCTTAGTACAGGTGAAGGCTAGCAAAAGACTGGGAAGCGACCAACTAGAGAGCGACAATAGCCATGTACATGCATTAAAATTAATAAACATTGGATGCAAGCATGAGTAGGATATAATTCACCATGAACATAAATATCGTGAAGGCTATGTTGATTTTGTTTCAACTACATGCGTGAACATGTGCCAAGTCAAGTCACTTAAATCATTCAAAGGAGGATACCACCCCATCATACCACATCATAATCATCTTAATAACATGTTGGCACACAAGGTAAACCATTATAACTCATAGCTAATCCAGCATGTGGCACAAGCAACTCTGATCTCTAATCGTCATTGCAAACATGTTTATTCATAATAAGCTGAATCAAGAACGAGGGGCTCATCATATTTACAAAAACAAAAGAGGTCGAGTTCATACCAGCTTTTCTCATCTCAGTCAGTCCATCATGTATCATCATAATTGCCTTTCACTTGCACGACCGAACGGTGTGAATAATAATAAGAGTGCATGTGCATTGGACTAAGCTAGAATCTGTGAGCATTCAATAAACAGGAGAAGACAAGGCAATATGGGCTCTTGGTTAAATCAACAATAATGCATATAAGAGCCACTCCGACAATTTAATTATGGTCTTCTCCTACTGACCCCCAAAGAAAAGAAATAAAACTATTTACACAGGAAAGCTCCCAACAAGCAAAAGAAGAACAGGAAATATTTTTGGGTTTTCTTTTTAATTATTACTACTACAGCAGAAAAGTAAACTACTACCAATTTTTTTGGTTTTTATTAAGGTTTAACAAGCACACAAGAAGAAAGTAGGAAAAAGAAAATAAACTAGCATGGATATTATAGTGAAAAAGTATGAGCACCCACATCTAGCAATGAGTGTGTGTGAACATAAATGTAATGTCGATGAGAAATACGTACTCCCCCAAGCTTAGGCTTTTGGCCTAAGTTGGTCTATGGCCATAGCTGGCCTGGCGGATATCCATAATAAAAGTTGTTGGGGTCGTACTGTGATGAGGAAGAAGAAGGCTCCGATTGCCACTGGCTGGCAATCATCTCCGGATCCCACTGATAGTTAGACTTCCGTGAAGGATCAAATTGTGGTTCCGGTTCTGGCTCCTCGGCTGGTGCAGGGTTCCAGTAGGCGTGAATAGCCGTCAACGGAACAAGGTACGTGCCTGCAGTCAAATCAAACAAAGAAGGAGCAGGCAAGGTAATAGTCTCAGGATGATGTTTATTAAAGAACAATTGATACTTAAGCTCTCCTGCCCTATTCTTAACAATAAAATCATGTGCCACCATACTTTTATGATCTAGATAAACACGGGGCAGCACCTTTTCTTCCTTCTCAGCATGCCTAATAGGTATGTTAAAATGTGCGGCTAGGCGTGTGGCATAGATGCTTCCAAAGATGGGGCCCTTAGTATGGTTCATATTTAACCGTCTAGCAATAATACCGCCCAAACTAAAAGTGTTATCACTGTATAAACCTTGGAGCAGAATAATTAAATCAGGGATACTCAGGTTTCCAGAATTTCCGCGTCCAATTAAACAACGACTAGCAAATAATGCAAAGTAATGCAAAACAGGAAAATGTATGCTAGTGATTCGTGCATCAGAAACCTTCCTGGTTTCTCCTACAGTGATATTATTAATAAATCCCTCCACATCATCATGATGTGGTTCTTCTATATTGCCCTCAAAAGGGACTAAACAGATCTGACAGAAATCATAAAGTGACATCTCCTTATGATCATCATATAAATGAAACTCCACCATAGGTGGTGAGTTCCTAGAATGAAAATGAAAGTTTTGCACAAAAGTATTTGTGAGCAAGAGATACTGATCGCATTGGTCGTGGAGGAAAGCGGTGAAGCCTGCACTGTGAGCCAATTCATGAAAATCTTCATAGATACCGGTTGCTCTCAAGAAATCATCAGAAGGCCATTCACATGCCTGAATCTCCGTGGTGCGTGGCAAACTATACTTAGGCTTCGGTGCCTTTTCCTTCGAGCTTTGGCTCGATGAGCCCCTCAAAATTCTCCTCATTATATTCTGAAAAATTCTGAAATTTTTAGTAACTTCAAACAAAAGTGAACCAATCTCAATAAAACTGATAGGAAATACTCCTACTAGTGCCTAGAGCCTAAATCAAGCATTAGAACTACTTGGAACCATATAAATTTGACATGCAAGCTCAAGAACATGGTCACCTATGCAGCACAAATTTGGAAAGAATAAAGCACTAGAACAAAAACTAATTGGACCAATGGAGGAGTCACATACCAAGGAACAATTTCCCCAAGCAGTTTTGCGAGAGGTGCTTTGAGCAAGGAGATCGAAAATCACAGCAAAATGAGCTTGGACTCGGGTTTGAGTTGGTTTTTCGGGTTTGTATGAGATAGAGGAAGAAGATGGGTGCTGGGATAAGTGGAGGAGGGCCACCGTGGGCCCACAAGGCAGGGGGCGCGCCCACCACCCTCGTGGCCAGGTGGCAGCTCCTCTCGCGGTAATTCTTGCACAGTAAATCCTCAAATATTCCCGAAAAAATCATATTAAATTGGCATGGCATTCTAGGGACTTTTATTTTCGGGATATTTTTATGTTGCACGGATAAGTCAGGAAACAGACGGAAAAATACTATTTTTACTTTATCTAATATAAATAACAGAAAGTATAGAGAGGGTACAGAAGGTTGTGCTTCTAGTTTCATCCATCTCATGCTCATCAAAAAGAATCCACTAACAAGGTTGATCAAGTCTTGTTAACAAACTCATTCCGATAATCATGAAACCGGAGAAATTTCGAATAACACTAAGTTACCTCAACGGGGATATGCACATCCCCAATAATAAGAATATCATATTTCTTCTTGACAGTAGGGAGAGGAAATTCAAAACCTCCAAATATAATTGATGGAATTTTTCCAATAGAGTTGATACTATGAACTTCATGTTGTTTCCTCGGAAAGTGTACCGTATGCTCATTACCATTAACATGAAAAGTGGCATTGCCTTTGTTGCAATCAATAACAGCCCCTGCAGTATTAAGAAAAGGTCTTCCAAGAATAATAGACATACTATCATCCTCGGGAATATCAAGTATAACAAAGTCCGTTAAAATAGTAACGTTTGCAACCACAACAGGCAC
This sequence comes from Triticum aestivum, assembly GCF_018294505.1. Classification (NCBI taxonomy): domain Eukaryota; kingdom Viridiplantae; phylum Streptophyta; class Magnoliopsida; order Poales; family Poaceae; genus Triticum; species Triticum aestivum. Next base: position 3,505,487 of record NC_057806.1, read on the forward strand.
ATCCTCACAAATACCGACAGGTATAGCAGTTGATTTATCATCCATTTGCAAAGATATTTCAGTAGGCGTCAGCTTATTCAAGTCAAGTCTACGATATAAAGAGAGAGGCATAACACTAATACCGGCTCCAAGATCACATAAAGCAGTTTTAATATAATTTCTTTTAATGGAGCAAGGTATAGCAGGTACTCCGGGGTCTCCAAGTTTCTTTGGTATTCCACCCTTAAAAGTGTAATTAGCAAGCATGGTGGAAATTTCAGCTTCCAGTATCTTTATTTTATTAGTAATGATATCCTTCATATATTTAGCATAAGGATTTGTTTTGAGCACATCAGTTAATCTCATACGCAAAAAGATAGGCCTGATCATTTCAAAAAAACGCTCAAAATCCTCATCATCCTTTTTCTTGGATGGTTTCGGAGGAAAAGGCATGGGTTTCTGAACCCAAGGTTCCCTTTCTTTACCATGTTTCCTAGCAACAAAGTCTCTTTTATCATAACGTTGATTCTTTGATTGTGGGTTATCAAGATCAACAGTAGGTTCAATTTCTACATCATTATCATTACTAGGTTGAGCATCATCATGAACATCATCATTAATATTTTTACTAGGTTCATGTTCATTACCAGATTGTGTTTCAGCATTAGACATGGAAATATCATTTGGATTATCAGGTGGTTCAGCAATAGGTTCACTAGAAGTTTGCACAGTTCTATCATTTTTCTTCTTCTTCTTTTTAGAAGAACTACGAACATCAATATTATTTCTTTGAGAATCTTGCTCAGTTCTCTTAGGGTGGCCTTCAGGATACAAAGGTTCCTGAGTCATTCTACCAGTTCTAGTAGCCACTCTAATAGCATAATCATTTTCCTTACTATTCATTTCATCAAGCACTTCTTTTTGAGCCTTAAGTACTTGTTCTACTTGAGTGGTGACCATAGAAGCATGTTTGCTAACAAGTTTAAGTTAACCTTTAATATCAGCCATATAATCACCCAAGCGTCTAATCATATAATCATTTTCTTTTAATTGTCTACCAAAATAAGCATTGAAGTCGTCTTGCTTAAACATAAAGTTATCAAACTCATCCAAGCACTGACTAGCAATTTTAGTAGGAGGAACTTCAGCTTTATCATGTCTATAGAGTGAATTTACCTTTACTACCTGTGTCGGGATATCGGGATCAGGAGGTTCTTCAATAAATAAAGAATTGAGATCATATGTTTCTTCAACATGCGGTATATTAAGACCATGTATTTCTTCAATAGGAGGTAAATTCTTAACATCTTCAGCTTTAATACCTTTTTCTTTCATAGATTTCTTTGCCTCTTGAATATCTTCGGGACTGAGAAATAGAACACCTCTCTTCTTCGGAGTTGGTTTAGGAATAGGCTCGTTAATTGGAGCAGGAGCTGGCTCAGGAGGTGGCTCAGGAGGTACCCAATTATTTTCATTTGTCAACATATTATTCAATAGAATTTTAGCTTCATCCGGTGTTCTTTCCCTGAAAAGAGAACCAGCACAACTATCCAGGTAATCTCTGGAAGCATCGGTTAGTCCATTATAAAAGATATCAAGTATTTCAGGTTTCTTAAGAGGATGATCAGGCAAAGCATTAAGTAACTTGAGAAGCCTCTCCCAAGCTTGTGGGAGACTCTCTTCTTTAATTTGAACAAAGTTATATATATCCCTCAAAGCAGCTTGTTTCTTATGAGCAGGGAAATATTTAGCAGAGAAGTAATAAATCATATCCTAGGGACTACGCACACAACCAGGATCAAGAGAATTAAACCATCTCTTAGCATCACCCTTTAATGAGAACGGAAATATTTTGAGTATATAAAAGTAACGTGATCTCTCATCATTAGTAAACAGGGCAGCTATATCATGTAACTTAGTAAGATGTGCCATAACAGTTTCAGATTCATAGCCATAAAACGGATTAGATTCAACCAAAATAATTATATGAGGATCAATAGAGAATTCATAATCCTTATCAGGAACACAAATAGGTGAAGTAGCAAAAGCAGGGTCGGGTTTCATTTTATCTCTAAGTGATTCTTTGTTCCATTTAATTAATAACCTCTTAAGCTCATATCTATCTTTGCAAGCTAAAATAGCGGCAGAAGATTCCATATCAAAAAGATAGCCCTTAGGAATAACAGGCATATTTTCATCATCACTATCATCATCGTATTCAGATTCAATAATTTCTTTTTCTCTATCCCTAGCAATTTGTTCATCAAGAAATTCACTAAGGGGCATAGTAGTATCAGGCATAGAAGCAGTTTCATCATAAGTATCATGCATAGCAGAAGTGGCATCATCAATAACATGCCACATATCAGAACGAATAGCAGAAGCAGGTGTAGGTGTCTCAAACTTACTCATAACAGAAGGTGAATCAAGTGCAGAGCTAGATGGCAGCTCCTTACCTCCCCTCGTAGTTGAGGGATAGATCTTGGTTTTTGGATCACTCAAGTTCTTCATAGTGTCCAGCATATATAAATCCCAAGTGACCCAAAGAATAGAGCTATGCTCCCCGGCAACGGCGCCAAAAATTAGTATTGATAACCCACAAGTATAGGGGATCGCAACAGCTTTCGAGGGTAGAGTATTCAACCCAAATTTATCGATTCGACACAAGGGGAGCCAAAGAATATTCTCAAGTATTAGCAGCTGAGTTGTCAATTCAACCACACCCGGAAACTTAGTATCTGCAGCAAAGTGTTCAGTAGCAAAGTAATATGATAGTGGTGGTAGGGGCAACAAAAGTAAAAGACAGCAAAAGTAATGTTTTTGGTATTTTGTAGTGATTGTAACGGTAGCAACGAGAAAGTAAATAAGTGAGAACCAGTATATGGAAAACTCGTAGGCATCGGATCAGTGATGGATAATTATGCCAGATGTGGTTCATCGTGTAACAGTCATAACATAGGGTGACACAGAACTAGCTCCAATTCGTCAATGTAATGTAGGCATGTATTCCATATATAGTCATACGTGCTTATGGAAAAGAACTTGCATGACATCTTTTGTCCTACCCTCCCATGGCAGCAAGGTCCTATTGGAAACTAAGGGATATTAAGGCCTCCTTTTAATAGAGAACCGGAACAAAGCATTAGCACATAGTGAATACATGAACTCCTCAAACTATGGTCATCACCGGGAGTGGTCCCGATTATTGTCACTTCGGGGTTGCCGGATCATAACACATAGTAGGTGACTATAGACTTGCAAGATAGGATCAAGAACTCACATATATTCATGAAAACATAATAGGTTCAGATCTGAAATCATGGCACTCGGGCCCTACTGACAAGCATTAAGCATAGCAAAGTCATATCAACATCAGTCTCAGAACATAATGGATACTAGTGATCAAACCCTAACAAAACTAACTCGATTACATGATAAATCTCATCCAACCCATCACCGTCCAGCAAGCCTACGATGGAATTACTCACGCACGGCGGTGAGCATCATGAAATTGGTGATGGAGGATGGTTGATGATGACGACGGCAACGAATCCCCCTCTCCGGAGCCCCGAACGGACTCCAGATCAGCCCTCCCGAAAGGTTTTAGGGCTTGGCGGCGGCTCCGTATCGTAAAACGCGATGATTTCTTCTTCCTGATTTTTTTCCCTCTCAAAGCAAATATATAGAGTTGGAGTTGGCGTCAGAGGGCATCCAGGGGGCCCACGAGGTAGCCTAGGGGGCGCCCCCACCCTCGTGAGAAGGGTGTGGGCCCCCCGGTCTTCATCTTTGGCGAGGATTTTTTATTGTTTTTTCTAAGATGTTCCGTGGAGTTTCAGGTCATTCCGAGAATATTTGCTTTCTGCACATAAAACAACACCATGGTAATTCTACTGAAAATAGCGTCGGTCCGGGTTAGTTCCATTCAAATCATACAAGTTAGAGTCCAAAACAAGGGCAAAAGTGTTTGGAAAAATAGATATGACGGAGACGTATCAGTAGCAAACCGATTCTGATTGTTGCCATGGCCTTGATTTCCTTGGTTGCGCTCTTGCAAGAGTTGCATAAGCATCTGCGTGTTGGCATTGGTAGCAGCCATCATAGCTTGCCATGCCTCCGGAGGTGGAGGTGGTGGCGGCGGTTCAGGATTCTGACGCATTGGAGGAGCCATCCTAAAGAGGGTGACATCCGTTAGCATCTTGAAAGACATATATTCAAGCTGAATCAAATGGATAGAAATTGCAACATATAGTCTTAACATTCGAACAAAATGAACCAATGAATTCCAAATTAAATGGTCACACTTCCATAAATTGAGAAGCCACTTAGATAGAGGTAGATGAATAAAACAACAAGGTACGTACAAGAACAAATACTTGGTGAGGATTACCCAATCACAAACCAAATATCTGCGGAAGAAATACTAGAGCTACATGAAGTCCCACCTATGAAACTCCCGAAATTTTCCCGGTTATGCAATCAGGTGTTGGGGATACAGGGGAAGCATAATATCTCACCCAAAGCTAGCAAATCCTACATCCAGCTGTATCCATCCTTCAACACATAACCAAGAAACCTTCGGAAATCATTTACCTCAACCTTCGAAAAGCATCTGTTATATGAGTTATGGCAATACTCCCGAACTCCCGCCCGAGTACTCGGTGGCATCGAGGTTATCTCACCAACAACTGCATAAAAGAGATTTTCGATGTCGGCGAAACTCAGGTATTCCAGAATTGCAACGATGAAATTGTGACGACAACACCTCGGAGCTCAACTCCCCGGGACACTGCCACAACCCCTAAATGTCAGGAGGCACCAAGAACAATGTTCTCGTCACAAAACCATCGGAATGATTCCAAGATACCCGCGTGATCCTAAAAAAATTTAGTGAAATTTGAGAAGAGAAGAGTCAAAACTCTACGTCAGGATGCCTCACCAGATCGATGAAGGGACTGAGGAGTAAAAAGAATCCTACTCTCCGATATATATAATCCTAAAAGACTCAAATCATTTTTTTCTAGACTCAACAACACCAACGATTCGATCAAGCAGGGGGCTTCTAAGTCGGGGAAGGCTCTGATTACCAACTTGTAACGCCCACGATGCGGCTATATCTCCCACGTGTCAAAGCACGACTTAGAGGCATAACCGCATTGTAAGCAATGTCGCAAGAGGAGTAATCTTTACACATCCCATGTACTGAATAAGAGAAGAGGTACATAGTTGGCTTACAATCGCCACGTCACACAATAGCATAAATATATCATTACATTCATCCAGATACAAACAAGGTCCGACTACGGAACCAAAACAAAGACAACCCCAAATGCATAATGTCCCCGATCGACCCAACTGGGCTCCACTACTAATCGTCCAGAAAGGAAACGTAGTATCGTCCTGAGTCCTCATCGAACTCCCACTTGAGCTCAGTCGCATCTCCTGGAACAGTATCATCGGTCCCTGCATCTGGTTTTGGAAGGAATCTGTGAGTCACGGGGACTCAGCAATCTCACACCCTCGCGATCAAGACTATTTAAGCTTATAGGTATGGTAAAAGGTATGAGGTGGAGCTGCAGCAAGCACTAGCATATATTGTGGCTAACATACGCAAATGAGAGCGAGAAGAGAAGCCAAGGCACGGTCGAGAAACTATGATCAAGAAGTGATCCTAGAACAACCTACGGTCAAGCATAACACGAGACCGTGTTCTCTTCCTGGACTCCGCCGAAAAGAGACCATCACGGCCACACACTCTGTTGATTCATTTTAATTAAGTTAAGTTTTAGGTTTTCCACAACCATACATTAACAAATTCCCATTTGCCCATAACCACAGGCACGGCTTTCGAAAGTTCAAAACCCTGCAGGGGTGTCCCAACTTAGCCCATCACAAGCTCTCAGGTCAAAGGAGGATATTCCTTCTCCCAAGACAATCTGATCAGACTCGGAATCCCGGTTACAAGACATCTCGACAATGGTAAAACAAGTCTAGCAAGACCACCCGTTGTGCCGACAAATCCCGATAGGAGCTGCCCATATCTCGTTCTTAGGGCACACCGGATGAACACTACGTACAACTAAAACCAACCCTCAAGTTTCCCTGAGGTGGCGCTGCAAGTGGCTCTGTTTTGGACCAACACTCAGAGGAGCACTGGCCCGGGGGTTCAAAATAAAGATGACCCTTGAGTCCGCGGAAACGAAGGGAAAAGAGGCTAGGTGGCAAATGGTAAAACCAAGGTTGGGCCTTGTTGGAGGAGTTTTATTCAAGGCAAACTGTCAAGGGGTTCCCATTATAACCCAACCGTGTAAGGAACACAAAATCAAGGAACATAACACCAGTATGACGGAAACTAGGGCGGCAAGAGTGAAACCAAACACCAGGCATAAGGCCGAGCCTTCCACCCTTTACCAAGTATATAGATGCATTAAAGTAGACAAGATATGATAATGATATGCCAACAATAAACATGTTCCAACAAGGAACAAACTCCAAACTTCACCTGCAACTAGCAACACTATAAGAGGGGCTGAGCAAAGCGGTAACATAGCCAAACAACGGTTTGCTAGGATAAGGTGGGTTAAAGGTTTGACATGGCAATATGGGAGGCATGATAAGCAAGTGGTAGGTATCGTAGCATAGGCATAGCAAAAGAGCGAGCATCTAGCAAGCAAAGATAGAAGTGATTTCGAGGGTATGGTCATCTTGCCTGCAAAGTTCTCCGAGTTGATATTAGCTTGATCCTCGTAAGCGTACTCAACTGGTTCCTCGATCACGTACTCATCTCCCGGCTCTACCCAAAGCAAGAACACAAGCAAAGGGAGACACAATCAACCACGGTGCAATGCGCAAACAACATGATGCAAAACATGGCATGCTATGCGGGATGTGGTATGTAATGCATATGCATGCTTCATAAAGGAAAGATTGAACTTGGCCTAAACTTGGAAAACCAAGAGTGCTACTAGAAAGAGGAGTTGATTTCGGTCAAAATCGATATAAAGATCACCGAAATCGGATGCACGGTTTGCAAATGGCAAGCAAAACAATAATGGCGCAAAGCTGCGATTAACAACACGAGGCCATCTAAATGTATCAAGAACAACAAGCTACTGCACTCTAACATGGCAACAAAACACATGGCAGTGATCCTCTCAAGATGCTTGATAAAAGATGAACACTGAACTACGGCTAAATCACACAATAGCAGGTTCAAACAAGCATGGCAAAAGTGCAAAAGATAGCAGGTTACAGACTTAGTGAAAATAACAACATGCCAGGAATTTAACATCAGGAAGCAATGTTTAGAGCATGATAACAACATGCTATAGGAAGATATCATGGAAAAGCAAGGCATGGCATGAAGCTACTCAAAGCATACAACAAAAGTCCCTTACTGACCATAAGCCAAAAGGGATCAGAAAATACAATGGAAACCATGTGAACATAGCAAGTTTCGTTAACAGATTCAGACTTAGTAGAAAACTGGAACATGGCAAAACAGATTCACGTAGGCATGTTTACGAGCTCGATGCACTCACCACAAGGCATTGCATGACAAACTAAGCATACACCCAGCAAGTAGACACGATATATAAGCTAACCATGGCAAGAACACTCTCATAGCATGCATGGACAAACTATAATAACCTCGGCAAAATTGCTTAACATGTAAACAATCTGCCAGGAACATTTTATAGCAAAAGTAGAGCAAGATTGAGTCATGCTAGGGTGCTCCATAATTGCAAACAAAGACATGGATGGATAGAGCATAACAATATCTCAAAACATCCTTACTGAACATGCACAAAAGAGGCATGGATCACTATGTAGCAAGAAGAATACATGGCATAAAAATATTATCAGGGAAAAGACTTAGAAGATTTCTAAGTCCCTGAAATCAGCAACATCACGAGAGCTACTTTGCATGCTTGTGCTAGTCACCACAGAGATCACAAAAATACATGGCATACACCCCTGTAAAGATGGCATGGCATACTTCAAAACACATGTAGGGCTCAAGATCATAGGAGACACACATTAAACATGGCAAAAATGACAAATGTCCAATCTCTGCTAAGAAACTGAAACTAACATTGCATAGCACTCTTGCAACAGCATTTAGGGCATCAAGATGAGCTCAAAAGAACATGGTGCAATGGAATGAAATGAAGTACACATCGAGACAAACAATTTGATATGCTACACGCCCAAAACGGAGCCACGGATGCAAAGTTATGGCATGATGAAATATGCTAAAAAGTACTGGGACTTGGGAGAATAATTAGGTGAACCCTCGAGTTTCAGATATGGATCGGGCACGGACGACGAGGTACACCGGAGCTTCACCGGAATCGACGAGGACGGCGGCCGGAGTCGTTGGGGGCGTCGGTGGAGCGGGATCCGACCGAAGAGCTCGCCGGGGCGGTGCGAGGCGGCGAGGGGCGGCGAGGTCGACGGTGGCGCGGCAGGGCGGCGCGGGTGGAGGGAGCCGGGCAGCGTGGCGCACGGCGAAGGTGGCAGCGGCAGCCGGCGACGAGGCGGGCGAGGCGGCGCCGACGCGGTTGCTGCGGCGTGGGACGGCGCGGCAAAGGAGGAGGCCGGGCGGCGCGATGGGCCTCGGGGGCTCGCCCTGGGCTCGGCGGGCCGGCGATGGAGGGAGGCTGCCGGGCGAATGGTGTGACGCCACGTGGCGGCGGCGGCGCGGGTCGGACACGTCTGGCTGGCGATTTTCGTTGGCAGCGCGAGGAGAGGGAGAGGTTAGGGTTTCGCCCGAAATTTCGGAGGGGGGTCTATATTCATAGGTAGAGGGAGCTAGGAGACTCCAAACTGAGCACAGTTTGCGGCCACGCGATCGTGGTCGAACACCCGAGATGATGGAAGGGGTTTAGGTGGGTTTTGGGCCACTTTAGAGAGGTGTTGGGCTGCAACACACACGAGGCCTTTACGGCTCCTCGGTTAACCGTTGGAGTATCAAACGAAGTCCAAATGGCACGAAAGTTGACAGGCGGTCTACCGGTAGTAAACCAAGGCCGCTTGGCAAGTCTCGGTCCAATCCGAGAACGTTTAACACCCACACACAAAAAGAGGTAAAAGGGGACACCGGAGGACATAGGAGTGCCGGAATGCAAAACGGACAACGGGGAAATGCTCGGATGCATGAGACGAACACGTATGCAAATGCGATGCACATGAGGACATGATATGAGATGCATGACAACGAGAAAAGCAACACGAAGACAAAAACCCGACAACGAGGAAATATCATAACTTAGTGCCGGAAAAGGCAAGAGTTGGAATACAAATATGGCAAGTTACATATGGGGCGTTACAAGAGGCGAGGCTCACCGGGAGGCTACGTAAAGCCCCTGGAAGGTTAGTAGTAGCAGCAGGCGTCGCCGGAGTCGAAGGGGATTGCCGGAGCAGAGGCGGAAGGAGGGTGGCTCGATCCGCTTCCTGCGATGCTCCTCGAGCTTGATGGCGAGGCGTAGTCGAGGTAGGGGTCAACGGCGCGTCTTGTGGACGTGCTGGCGAGGCGCGGGGTGTCCGATGGCCGCGTGGTGGATGGAGAACGGCGGCGATGGCGTTCGGAAGAGGGGGAGAGGAGCGAGCGAGCGAGAGGAAAGGGGAGAGGTGGAGAGGACGAGGGAGAGAGAGGGCAAGTGGGCGAGTGGGGAGGGAGCACAAGGAGTCGGGGCCTTATCCCCTCTCGCCGGCGACGTGGAGTACGGGGCGGCGCGCCCGGTCCGGCGGGGACGAGTGGGACGCGCCCGGTCGGACGAACAGGGGGGAGGGGGAAACAGGGGAGAGGTAGGTGGGCCGGCCCAGGTGGGTTCGGTCCAGGGAGGAGGTTCCTCTTTCCTCTCCCTTTTCTCTTTTTTCCTTTTTCTTTTTTTCAAGCTTTTCTGTTTTAGCTATTTTAGGCCACATAGGCATTTTGCAAAAATGTTGGATCACCACCAATATTACCAGGAGAATATTTTACACATGATGAACATTTTAGTTTTCATGTTTGAGCATTTTTGATATTCACTCAAAATTTGAAATTGAATTCAACTGGAATTTGAAAAGAGAGAGAACCAAGGATGATCAAACACTTGTTTAGCAAAATGATTAACTTAACCCGAGGGGTTACTGTAGCAACATTACACCAGGGTGTTACAGAGGTGAATAGAGAAAGAGATGGAGGATGGAGAGAGAGAGGGTGATAAAACGGCAAGGGTGAAGTTGGGGGAGAGGAAAACGAGAGGCAAATGGCAAATAATGTAATGCGGGAGATAAAGGTTTGTGATGGGTACTTGGTATGTTGACTTTTGCGTAGACTCCCTGACAACGGCGCTAGAAATCCTTCTTGCTACCTCTTGAGCACTGCGCTGGTTTTCCCTTGAAGTGAAAAGGGCGATGCAGCAGAGCAGCGTAAGTATTTCCCTCAGTTTTTGAGAACCAAGGTATCAATCCAGTAGGAGGCCACGCACGAGTCCCTCGCACCTACACAAACAAATAAACTCCTCGCAGCCAACGCGATAAACGGGTTGTCAATCCCTTCACGGTCACCTACGAGAGTGAGATCTGATAGATATGATAAGATAATATTTTTGGTATTTTTATGATAAAGGGAAATAAAGATGCAAGTAAAATAAATGGCAAAGGAAATAACTAAGTATTGGAAGACTAATATGATGGAAAATAGACCCGAGGGCCATAGGTTTCACTAGAGGCTTCTCTCGAGAGAAAAAGTATTACGATGGGTGAACAAATTACTGTTGAGCAATTGACTGAATTGAGCATAGTTATGAAAATATCTAGGTATGATCATGTATATAGGCATCACATCCAAGACAAGTAGACCGACTCCTGCCTGCATCTACTACTATTACTCCACACATCGGCCGCTATCCAGTATGCATCTAGAGTATTAAGTTCAAGAGAACAGAGTAACACTTTAAGCAAGATGACATGATGTAGAGGGATAAACTCATGCAATATGATATAAACCCCATCTTGTTATCCTCAATGGCAACAATACAATATGTGCCTTGCTGCCCCTACTGTCACTGGGAAAGGACACCGCAAGATTGAACCCAAAGCTAAGCACTTCTCCCATCGCAAGAAAGATCAATCTAGTAGGCCAAACCAAACTGATAATTCGAAGAGACTTGCAAAGATAACCAATCATACATAAAAGAATTCAAAGAAGATTCAAATATTGTTCATAGATAAACTTGATCATAAACCCACAATTCATCAATCTCAACAAACACACCGCAAAAGAAGATTACATCGAATAAATCTCCACAAGAGAGGGGGAGAACATTGTATTGAGATCCAAAAAGAGAGAAGAAGCCATCTAGCTAATAACTATGGACCTGTAGGTCTGAAGTAAACTACTCACACTTCATCGGAGGGGCTTTGGTGTTGATGTAGAAGCCCTCCGTGATCGATGCCCCCTCCGGCGGAGCTCCAGAAAAGGCCCAAGATGGGATCTCGTGGATACAGAAAGTTACGGCGGTGGAATTAGGATTTTGGCTCCGTATCTGGTAGTTTGGGGGTACGTAGGTATATATAGGAGGAAGGAGTACGTCGGTGGAGCAACGTGGGCCCCACAAGGGTGGAGGGCGCGCCTGGGGGGTAGGCGCCCCCCCTACCTCGTGCCTTCCTGGTTGATTGCTTGACGTAGGGTCCAAGTTTTCTGGATCATGTTCGTTCTGAAAATCACGTTCCCGAAGATTTCATTCTGTTTGGACTCCGTTTGATATTCTTTTTTTGCGAAACCCTAAAATAGGCAAAAAACAGCAATTCTGGGCTGGGCCTCCGGTTAATAGGTTAGTTCCAAAAATAATATAAAAGTGTATAATAAAGCCCAATAATGTCCAAAACAGGATATAATATAGCATGAAACAATCAAAAATTATAGATACATTGGAGACGTATCACTGGCCACACCTTCGACCTTATAACTGTCACAAACTCGAGTTTCGATCAAAAAATATGTGTTTCTTGGGTATAGTTCCCTTCATAAAGGGTATAAGTGTCTCCATGTTCCGTCTAATCATGTCTACATATCCCGTGACGTTGTCTTTGATGAGAACCTTTATCCCTTTTCTAATTTTCCCACATGACAAACTCCATCTAGCAACTCTGATACTCCATCGCTTCCTTCGTCTGACAAATTTGTAGATGTTGCATAGTCTCCTTTTTTGCTTCCTAACTATGGCATAGTTATTGGGCGAGGTGCACAGCTAGAGTTGCTAGATGATAAGCAGCTCACGATGATTACAGGCAAGCAATTCAGACCAATGCATCAAGCGATACTCACGTGCATGCGCGAGACGTTGATTGCATGCACCGCCATGCAACGGCGGCTCGGTCCGAGCCGGATCCAGCCGAACGACACGTCGAGCCAGAGCCGCGCGTATGTTACTACCTCTATAATGAGGAGTAACATATGTGTGGTAACATGCAACACTTTATTTATTAGGGTATAGACATATCTTGCCTTGATACGTATGATGTTAGTCATACTATTAGGCCTCTCCCAATGCTACACCTTGTACAGGTGCTAAGCCTTCCATGTAGGCAAAAAATCTGATGTGACATGTTATTTAAGAGGAGAGAGATGAGTGTTGTGACCCCAGAAAGAAACAATGCTAAGAGTGTGAACCTAGGCAAAACATTTAAAGGAAAGAAACCCACCAACACATGAAGAGTTTTAGTTGCTAAAGCATTAAATGAAGCAAGCTTAGAAACCATAAGCTAAGCAACTATGCATTGGGGAGTATAGTTGCTAAGCTATTTAATGTGCTTAGCACCTCATCTAAGCACCCATGCATTGGGAGCAGCCTTAGTAACTAGCTATGTTACCACTTTCCTCTCTTTTTTCATTTATTGCTTGCCACATCATCCATTTTATCTAGATATGTGTGATACCACTACCTATGTTACTCCCACTGTAGGTAGTCTGACTCACCAGCGCTAGAGACCGAGCCGAGCTCCACAACGCCACTGACGCTTGCGACTGACCATGTCGTGGTTGTGCCTGTGTCGCCTGTGTCGGCATCTTATGGACCGTTATCGCCCGTCCAGCCGACGACCCCTGCTGTTACTCAAAGGGTGCATACGCATAGTCAAAGCGGCATTTTCCAACCGAAGCAACAAACTTATGGTACTATTGCTTGGCTGGCAACTTCCATGGTGCAGGCTGCATCTGATCCGACGTCCGAACCTCAACATTTTCAAGCAGCTATGACCATACCTCACCGGCGAAATGCAATGGAACAAGAGTTCCTCGCACTTTAGAGAAATGAGACCTGGAAACTTGTTCCTCCTCCTTCCGGGGTAAATATGATTGATTCTAAATGGATATTTAAAGTAAAAAAGCATGCTAATGGCTCTGTTGAACGCTAAAAGGCGCGACTGGTTGCCAAAGGGTTTAAACAATGATATGGGCTTGATTACGAAGACACTTTCAGTCCTGTCATCAAGCCTACCACTATTCGTCTTCTTCTCTCCTTGGCAGTTATTCGTGGTTGGTCTCTTCGACAATTGGATGTCCAGAATGCATTCCTTCATGGTGTCCTAGAGGAAGAGGTTTATATGCGACAACCTTCTGGTTTTGTTGATTTAGATCATTCACATCATCTTTGTCGGCTCCATAAAGCAATTTATGGTCTCAAACAAGCCCCGCGTGCTTGGCATGCTCGTCTTGGTTCTGCTCTTCGGTCGCATAAATTTGTTCCCTCTACTGCAGAAGAGTCTATGTTTCTTCTACAGTGCCCTGGGCTCACGATGTACCTATTGCTTTATGTTGATGATATTATTCTCATCCGTTCTTCACCTACTACAGTTGATAAACTCATACTAAGTCTTCGACATGACTTTGCTGTTAAGGATCTTGGTCCTCTTCACTATTTTCTGGGAATATAAGTGACTTATACTGCTGTTGGTCTCTCACTCACTCAGAAGAAATATTCTTTGGACCTTCTCCGGCGTGCGGGCATGCTGAAGTGTAAACCTGTCACCACACTCATGACTGTGACCGAGAAGCTCTGTGCTGATGTTGGTGTTCTCCTCTCGCCTGGTGATGCTACAGAGTATCGCAATATTGTTGGTGGGCCACATTATCTTACTATTACTTGACCAAATCTTTCCTTTGCAGTTAACCGTGTCTGCCAGTATCTTCATGAGCCTCGTGACACACTTCTAGAGTCAAATGCATCCTGCGTTATGTTCGTCTCACTGCCTCCTTCGGTTTGCATCTTCAACCGACCACTTCTAGAGTGTTGTCTGCTTTCTCTGATGCGGGCTGGGCAGGGAGTCCTAATGATCGGCGATCTATGGAGGATATGTTGTGTTCTTTGGTTCCAATTTGATCTCCTGAAATGCTCGCAAGCAAGCCACAGTTTCTCATAGTAGTACAGAAGCTGAGTACAAAGTTGTTGCTAATGCTACTGCCGAACTCATTTGGTTACAGTCTTTGCTGCGAGAATTGGGCATTCCTCAAGACGTACCCCAAGTTCTATCGTGTGATAATATTGGAGCTACATATCTTTCATGCAATCCTGTCTTCCACGCAAGGACGAAGCACATCGAAGTTGACTTTCACTTTTTGAGGGAACAGGTTGCACAAAAGCTACTACAAATCAAGAATCAAGTTCATCTCATCGAAAGATCAACTTGCGGACATTTTCACTAAGCCGTTGTCACTTCCCTTGTTTGAAGTTTGTCGGCGCAATCTCAACCTTTTTGATACCGGTTAAAATTGAGGGAGTATGTTAGAATCCATATTGTATACGTTTGTAGATACATATTTGTATCTACCTTGTACATGTAATACCTACTGCTATATATTGAGAAGCAGCGCACCCTACTGGGATTGTGCGAGACCCTCCATCAATTAGGTACGTCTTATAGCTGGCTAGCTCTCTTCTTGCTAATGTAACGCTGGAGATTTGTGTGTGTATGTGTTTATATACAGTTCTTGAGTTCTGGGTGCTGATTTACTTAAGTTGACTATCAAAGCTGGGTAACTTCATGCGCGCATGGAAAAAATGCAGAACTTTGTTGCTTAATCAATTACTTAATAGGTGGAATTGCAAATCCAGATTTGGGTTGCTTAATCAATTAATTAATGAAGGAGCAGGGTAAGTTCCGATTGCTAATTGCCTGTTCTGTCACTGTCATGCGTAGTGAAACGTGTTAGCATTTCGGTGTCACGTTTAGGTTTAAGGACGAGTCTAGCGAGCAGCCATTGGCTCCCTGACGCTTCACAGCGGCCGGTTATTAATGGAAAGTGTTTGTCCCTTCGGCCTGATTAGGAAAGATTCCTTTGGTCTCAACTAGTTAAACAGAAAATATCCAACCAACATGCATATTAAATGGTCCACATGCATTGGTTGCACCTTTTTTTGCTGCATGGACGTGGATGGCTTTGTACCATTTGATTCATGATTTACAAATTTTAGAATACCATAACTTTTAAATCGCGAATCGAAATTAAGATTCGTTTTCACTGTTGGAACCCTCATGACGTGCTTTTCGAAACTAGATCCCGCATGAATATGTTTTGATGAATCTTTTGTGCAACTTAGTCCCTTGTTTTGTGCAACTACTAGTAGTCGATGTGCAACTGGCTGACCGTGGATGTGCAACTTTTCTCCTACCCCGTGGACGTGCAGTTTTCACTGATGTTACCTCCACCTTCTCGAACTACCCCTTCTAGTGAGATGTGCAACTTCGTCTGTTGCTCAGGCCAACTCCCTAGTAATTGATGTGCAACTTTTTCCTTTCCCGTGGATGTGCTTTCACTGTTTGTTGCATTTGCCAACTTTCTAGTATTGGATGTACAACTTCGGATACTGCAACGGCCAACTATCTAGCAGTGATGTGCAACTTTTCATCGTATCCCATGGATGTGTAATTTTCCCTTCTAGCAACTGGTTCGAACCACCCTTGCTAGTAAGATTTGCAACTTTAGCGCCCTATCTATATGCAACTTTTCACTATCCTCGTGAATGTGGAATTTTCACCATCCAACTATCCCCTGCCTATGAGATGTGCAACTTCGTATGTTCACCTGGCCAACTGCCTAGAAGACTATGTGCAACTCTGTTTGTTCCCCCGCCAACCAAAACTGCATATCCACAAATAGGGAGGGAAAAGAGTTGCACATCGACTGATAGATAGTCGGCATGAACAACATACTAAGTTGCGCATATCGCTGGTAGGGAAGGTGGGGCAGGGTGTGCCAACAGTAGGCATCCATAAGTAGGTAGGGGAGGTTTGCACATCTACTACTAGGTAGTTGACTGGGACAGTAGACTAGTTGCACATCACAAAATTCCGTTGTTAGTTGCTATGTTATAGCCTCATCACTGGTTGGATCATACATCTCTAAAATTGATTTTAAAAAAATTTGCACCATACAGGACTAAAGTTGCACCATCAATACTAAAGGTTGCACAATATAGCCCCCAAAATTGGCATTGAAAAAATTTCGTCAAAACATACTCATGCGGGATCTAGTTTCAAAGATCTCGTCGCGAGGATTCCGACAATGAAAACAAATTTGAATTCCGACGCGCGGTTAGAAAGATATGCTTTTTTGAATTTTTGAGAATCCAAAATGAATGTACGTGAATTTGTCTGTTCCCATACTAAAGGAGCAGTGTGACGCATTTAATGCCACGGTCGCATGCACTAGCAGACAAAAAAATTAAGCGCATGCATGTGCTATGAGTCAAGCCGCTCGTTTTGTCTAAAAAGTGCGCGTGCACTTTACAAAATTTGGGTAGGTTTAATTCCCTATAGAAAAACGTGTTAGCATTTCGGTGTAGGTAAAGTGTATGGGTCTTGTTAGTATTTTGTATAGTTTTATCGGAAATATTACAAATGAGAGATGAAACAAATATCTATATAGGTAAGAGGGCACATATTACAATTTACAAATGAGAGATGCAACACATAAATACTTCAGTTGAGAGGTTTATATTTTCTGTAAATAAACACTGCATTTTTCTTTTGTACAAGGGGCACTAGTGAACAAGCTAGTTCTTTTTTTTCTTTTGCCTCCTTTCTTGATGTAACTTCACTTGTCACCTTCCTTGATGTCTCCATTGGCTTCCTCCGGTGCTTTGTCCTTCCCTTTGTTTTCCTCATTGACTTTCTTCACCTCTGCCTCCTCTTTCTCCTTAACTTTCTTTGCTTCAGCCTCCTTGGCCTCTTCTTCCTCCTTCGCCTTGGCAGCTGCTGCTGCCGCATCTTCCTTGGCCTGCTTGAGTGCCTTGACGAGGCCCGACAAACACAAATCAGGGTCCCTCTTTTTCTTCTTCGACATTGGCATCAGGTTCTCTGCAACGTCGGCGGGCGACATGTTGGTCTCCTCGAGCAGCTGCTGAATTTCTCCAAACAACTCATGCTTGATGACATCTAAGTAGTTCTTGGCGAGGACCTTGAAGCCCTCGAATCGGCAGTATGACATCTCGATGTGCTTGTCCATTCTTCCTCGACGGATCAGCGCCGGATCGAGCTTCTCCTTGTGGTTAGTGGTGAAGATGATGATCCGCTCACCCCCGCAAGCAGACCAAAGTCCATCAATGAAGTTGAGGAGGCCCGAGAGCGTCACCTTAGTGGCATTGTCCTTCTCTGGATCCATCGGTAGCTTGGGTTTGTCATCATCGTCAGAGTCCTTATCACTAGAGGCCTTCTTGTCCTTGCGACGTTTTCCAGTGAGGTCTATTGAGCAGTCGATGTCCTCTATGACTATGATGGACTTGCCCGTGGTCTCAATGAAGAGCTTCCGCAGCTCGGTGTTGTTCTTGACGGCAGTGAGCTCGAGATCGTAGACGTCGTAGTCAAGGAAGTTGGCCATGGCAGCGATCATGGTGGACTTGCCGGTGCCAGGCGGTCCATAAAGGAGGTACCCGCGCTTCCATGCCTTGCCGACCTTTGCATAGTAGTCCTTGCTCTCCTGGAACGCCATGAGGTCGTCAACGATGGCCTCCTTCTCATCGGGGTGCATGGCGAGCGTGTCGAAGGTGGCGGGGTGCTCGAAGGCGACGTGGCTCCAGACGCTCTTGCTGCGGTAGGGGTTCCAGTTGCAGCTGGCGTTGTTGGTGAAGAGACGGCGCTGGCGGTTCTTGACGGTGACGGCACGGCCCTCACCAAGCACGAAGGGCAGGTAGGAGTCGACGACGAGGTCGCGGTGCCGCCTGTGGAAGACGACCTGGTAGAAGCGCCGCTCGTCCTCGCCGGGGTAGATGCTGATGACGTTGGCCTTGGACTGCCGCTTGGAGGCGTACCACCAGATGGTTGTCCCGGAGAAGTCGTCAGTAACCTCCTCGTGGTCGTCGACGGTGACCCGGAGGTTCTTGCTGTCCTTGACGAGTTCAGCCTTGAGCTTGCGTGCGCGGCGGGCGCAGGCGTCGCTGAGGTAGGCCTCGACGGCGAGGAAGAAGTCGCTGCGCTGGAAGCGCTCCGCGCCGTACTCGGAGATGGTGATCTGCAGATAGGGGTTGAAGCAGGCGGCGAGCTTGGCGGCCCAGGCGGTGAGATAGAGGCGGAAGGTGGGGGGCACGTATTTCTGCACCACGGGCCAGAGGAAGATGACGGTCGCCGCCGCTGACCCGAACCCTGCCCACCTCTCCACCATCATCGCCACCATGGCTGGGCCTGGACCTGGACAGAGGAAGATGATGCTGTGCGTCTTTGGGCGGTCTTGCCTTGATGGAAAGCTGTAGGTCGACCAGGACGCACATATATATACTGCCAATGATTCATGCGGTAATCTGCTTAGGTTGAAGCTGAGCAGCGTGTAGTCGTCGTCGTCGTCGTCGCCGTCTGCCTTGGAGCAGGTGAGGAGGAGCTGTCGGAGGCGAGAAGAAGCGGCGAGCGAGCGTCATGGAACAGTCCAAGGAAACGGAGTTACTTAACTCTGAAGGCAGTGGCAAATGCGGAATTGGCTCGTTCAGTCTCTACTTTGTGGCCAAATGCCAAGATGATGCTCCGATTGTTGATTGCAAAAATCTCCGTCGCTGTTTTTAGCTCATGGATTGCATCTCTTGAGACTGACAGCCGAGTATAGAACAGAGACGAGGTAGGCCGGTGACATGTTCAGTCGTCGGCAAATGGAAGCATGGGTGACGACATGGTGTTGCGTTGGTGAGTGCTGAGGATGCATGACGCCATGTACTATTTATTGAGCAGTGCTATATGGACGATAGTTCGTGCACGATTTGTGGATGATGGCTGTGATCCGACCCTACAACACTTGGGCAAACGAACCCAGATCGTTGGATTTACTATCGTGCTAGCATCGTGCAAAAGACATCGTGTGTGTAGTAGTTTTGATATTGATCACAAAAGAAGTGCTATGCACACGACAAACTTCGGACGATGCACAGACGATGGTTAAATCTGGATGGACATTAGTATGATTGAACAAGTTGCCGGCCGCTGGATCGCTATGTTGTCCATAAATCATACACTTGTATCATCGTGCATGGAGCAGTTTCGTGATCGCAACGATTCTATGTAAGTTAACTGAATTTGCATTGGAGCGGTTGACTTTTGCGAGGAAGGAAGGAGGAGGCAAGGCACAGAACAGAGGCCGAGATGAGGGCGGCGCGGCGAGTGGCAGAGAGGTGCTGGGACCCCGGTGAGGCTGAAGTAGGAGCAAGTTGTAGCCTGTGATGACGTGGCTCGCCGCAGCATATACGGAGGCGAGTTTGAGGGTTAGCAGGTGCGGGTGGTTGGTCTTTTCGTTTTGATTCCCCACCGGATTAGACAGAGCCCTCGCCGTAGGAGGGGACAACACAGCGAGCCGCAGCAAGGCGGGCCATCGAAGCCGGGGGCGAGCGCTTGATGAGGAATGGTGGCCGAAGGAAGAAGAAAGAAATGAGGCCATTGGAACTTAATACAACGGTCCAGAATTATTGACCCAAAAATCTCCAGGTAACTTACTGGTAGCCGGTCCCAATATTTATCTTGGCATTTATTTGCTAGACGACCTGCAACTATCTATTTTTTTTCCTTTTTAATATGCCGTTGACCTCTACCTCTGGCTGCTCAGTGGTGTGCATCCAGGCATAGATAGGCGATTTTTTTTTGGAAAAGGAGGGTAGACCCCCGGCCTCTGCACCAATTGATTTATACATCCATCTTTATTAATTACTGTATTTCAAAAAGGCATGACAAGAAAATACATCAAGCCACCCATTATTTCACAAAGGTCTGACAAGAAAATACATCAAGCTGTTCGAAGCCACCACTCACACCTACAAACTCGATAATGTGGAGTGCTCTCACCCCCCCCATATCTAAAACCGGTGTCGTCGTTGATCCATCCACATAACGTATCGGGACCAACAATCCTGCAGCAGACCTAAAGCCGCCATCATCCTCGGATCACCGACCCATCTTCAGGATAGAGATCCGCATCATCCTTGCCATTCCAAACATCCGTCGATGCCACCACAGCGTCCAACGGGGCCACCGCCCTGCGCGCATTCATCCAGACGCGAAGATTCTGGAGATCTGTCGTGCGTAGCACCTGTCGACCAGACATGACACAACGTAGCACCTGTCGGTCAAGCATGACTTGACATCTCCACCGACGCTCCGTGCAAGACTTAGCCGCTCCATGAAGGAAATATGCCCTAGAGGCAATAATAAATTGTTCTTTATATTTTCTTATATCATGATAAATGTTTATTATTCATGCTAGAATTGTATTAACCGAAACTCAGTACATGTGTGAATACACAGACAAACAGAGTGTCGCTAGTATGCCTCTACTTGACTAGGTCGTTAATCAAAGATGGTTAAGTTTCCTAGTCATAGACATGTGTTGTCATTTGATGAACGGGATCACATCATTAGAGAATAATGTGATGGACAAGACCCATCAGTTAGCTTAGCATAATGATCGTTTAGTTTTATTGCTGCTGCTTTCTTCATGACTTATACATGTTCCTCTGACTATGAGATTATGCAACTCCCTAATACCGGAGGAACACCTTGTGTGCTATCAAACGTCACAACGCAACTGGATGATTATAAAGATGCTCTACAGGTGTCTCCAATGGTGTTTGTTGAGTTGGCATATATCGAGATTAGGATTTGTCACTCTGTCTATCGAAGAGGTATCTCTGGGCCCTCTCGGTAATGCACATCACTATAAGCCTTGCAAGCAATGTTACTAATGAGTTAGTTGCGGGATGATGCATTACGAAACGAGTAAAGAGACTTGCCAGTAACGAGATTGAACTAGGTATTGAGATACCGATGATCGAATCTCGGGCAAGTAACATACCGATGACAAAGACACTGGTAGAAAAAGGGCCTATAGTCCCGGTTCGTAAGGGCCTTTAGTCCCGATTCCGAAACCGGGACTAAAGTGTCGGTACTAATACCTCCCCCCCTTTAGTCCCGGTTCAATCCAGAACCGGGACTAAAGGCCCTTCACGTGGGTAGTGCGCAGAGCCCAGTCAGGAGACCCTTTGGTCCCGGTTGGTGGCACCAACCGGGACCAATAGGCATCCATGCGTCAGCACTTCTGTGGCTGGGGTTTTGTTTTTTTTTAAAGGGGGGGGGGGTTGGGGGTTTTGGGGGTTAATTTAGGTGTTTCATATATTGTGTTAGCTA
Source organism: Triticum aestivum (assembly GCF_018294505.1). Taxonomy (NCBI): domain Eukaryota; kingdom Viridiplantae; phylum Streptophyta; class Magnoliopsida; order Poales; family Poaceae; genus Triticum; species Triticum aestivum. The sequence continues at coordinate 3,527,102 of NC_057806.1, forward strand.
GTTATAATTAATAGAGAGAAGTGTCCTCTGTTATGTCCGTGCTTGGTCGACGCTACGTACTATACATACATATAGAGAGGACTAGACACGCTAGCTAGCTAGTAAGCAAACGAAGGAAACAGAAGATCGTCATGAACATATATGCATACAGAGAGAAGTGATATCGACCACCTCTCCTTCTCCGAGAGATTGGTCGAACAACAAGTTCTCGTATATCTATCTGACACTACCGGCTACATATATACAATAATTATCTCTTACAAATATAATCATTCGGACTCAGGGTCCACATAGAATTCTCCGTCTTCAGGGATCACGAGGTCAAGAAAGAATGCCGCCAATTCCTCTTGAATTGCTCGCATGCGAGCTGGTGCTAGGAGTTCATCCCGCTTCCGAAACATCTAATTTGAAGAAGGGGGTCAATACATACATATATATATATATATAAATGAATGAAACTCAACACAAATGATGGTAATAAAATAAAATTGTGAATGTTGTTATTTACGTACTTCATATTGTTCGTTAGAGTACCCGCCCCGCTCACAGGTCGTGTGGCGGATGGACTCGCAGATGTAGTATCCACAGAAATCATTCCCTTGTTCCTGCCACAACCACTTTACAAGAAATAGAGGTCAATCAAACTGATAAGCAAGAATGCTAAATGGTATTGATGAAACTAGCGCTTGAATCACTAGGAGATGCGCGGAACATGCTACTATAGTACTTACTTTCGGGTGTCTAAATTCCAGCTCCTTCGGCAGTCCCGGAACTGTTTTGGTGAATTTTCTCCAAACCCTGCCGGACAAAGAAAACAATTACTTGATATCAGGAAATGAACAAAGTTGCTGATATGGTGGATAATGATCGATTTAACTTACTTCTTGAGGATTTCAGTCATGTCCGCATACTCCTTGGGATCTTTTTGTTTAGAGTCCAAGACGGTTACTACTCCCTGCTCAAGCTTAATCTCTAGGAGAATATAGTGGAAACTGCACACACATGCATAACTCATGAATTACATTACTATAACCTTGACTAATATATAAGGGAAATCGAATACGCACAAGACAGTAACACTCACCTGAAGTTGTAAGGAAAGAGTATTATATCTTTGTTTTGATTTATTACGAATGATCATAGCAAGTTGGCCTCAGTAGCTGCGGCATGAAGTTTAACCTGAGTTGCATCTATGAGATATGTGTTAATGAACCCAATATCACCGACTTGTCTTTTCTTCAATTCGGCGATCTTCAATCTGCATAATATAGTGAGGATGATTACAAATACATGCAATGAAAGAGCTAAGCTATATAGAGAAACTTAATGACAGAAGTAGTACTACTTACAGACAGTAGCAGGCGACCGTTGTTTTATCGAGGGCCAATTGATTGAAAAACTGATAGAACTCCTCAAATGGAACAGGCAGCAGATCAATTCCAACGAGGTCATACTCCTTTTTAACTTTCACATACAAAGTACTCCTCCCCCCAGAGTCTCTGCAGATTTTCAAGTACCAATCATGCAATCTTCGCATCATCGTTGATAGAGATCTTTCATGTTTGACGAGAGGCTTCCCGTACTCGTATCTTTGTATCTGCACGTCCATGGGTTCATAATGTACTTCGTCGGGCAGGTAATCTGCAAGATTGCTATAACCGGGCACCATCCTCGGATCATTAGTGACGTTGTGGCTAGGCACCTTGAGCGGGGGGCACGATTGCTTCGCTTGTTCGCCGAGCTGGGCAATTTGTTTCCCAGCTCATCGTTCTTTCAGCCTTTGATCACTGACAGTACTTCCCGACCGCTCCGCTTCGGCAAATTCCTTTCCAATAATGCGGTCATAGTTTCCTTTCGGCGGATCAGACTTCGGTGGTTTTGTCAGGGCAGCCAGAGTGCGCTTCACTTTCACCCGATCTACCTTCTCCTCCGGAGGTGGATGTTTCTTTGCTTTCACCCCTTCAAAGAAGTTCCTCACTTCTTCTCGCGTGATCTCGGCGTTCTCCTCCAGGGTCCTCTCATATGGTAACTTCTCTGGAGTCTACAGAGAAGGACCGAATCTATATGTCCTCCCGCCTCTGGTTGTACTGCTAGACGCCGACCGAGCAGACGGAGCGGTTGTCTTCTTTACTTGCTTAAGAGGCGGAGGAGAAGGACTACGACGCGCCGGAGCAGCTGGAGCGGTGGCAGGTCTCTTCCGCCCTTGCTGACAAGGCGGAGAAGGAGGAGGCTGGCTGCTCGGGCGCGTCGGCGCAGGCGGAGAAGGAGGCGGAGTGCCGCCACACGCCGGAGAAGGAGCCGGCCGAGGGCCCTGATCGTCACTCGCCGGAGGAGGAGGCGGTGGAGGCGGAGTGCCCTGACTCGCCGAAGGAGGAGGAGGAGGCGGTGGCGTCCAGTTCAGAAGGTTGATGAGCTCCTTCCGCCATAGGCATGGAGTCTTCAGAGCAGACCCCAGCCGAGTCTCCCCTTCACCGGTAGGGTGGTCAAGCTGGAGGTCCTCAAATCCCTCCGTTATCTCATCCACCATCACCCTAGCATATCCTTCTGGAATTGGCCGGCAGTGAAAAGTTGCGCCGGGTTCAGTAGGATAAACAGAGCCAACAGCCGCCTTGACCTTCAAATTCATCCATTGCGTCATAAGGTGGCAATTTTGAGACTCCGTTATAGCATCCACGGGATAGCTGGCAGGAGCCGTCAAGGCATGCTCCAGCTGAAGCAGCTCGGTGGAAGCCATGTTGCTTCTGCGCTGAGATGGTGGGGTAGCTTCGGGGGAGGCTTCGGCAGTATGTTTGCTGCGATTTGCTTCTCGTTCCTCTATCGCGTCTACCCTTGCTTGCAGCGCCTGTATTTGGGTCTGCTGCACTTTTTTCCTCCTCTCATGGGATTTGTAACCGCCTGCGTCCGGAAACCCAACCTTCCACGGAATGGAGCCTGGCGTGCCTCGTGTCCGTCCAGGGTGCTCAGGATTCCCGAGGGCCATTGTGAGCTCGTCGTTCTCTCTGTCTGGAAAGAACGTCCCTTCTTGCACTGCTTCGATATACTACTTAAGCTTACTGACTGGTATGTCCATTTGATCGTTCGTCCAAATGCACTTCCCTGTTACAGGGTCCAGTGTTCCGCCAGCCCCGAAGAACCAAGTCCGGCAACGGTCTGGCCAGTTAATTGTGTCTGGTTCGATCCCTTTATGAACCAGATCATTCTCAGTCTTGGACCACTTAGGCCGGGCTACGAGGTAGCCACCTGACCCCGTGCGATGGTGAAGCTTCTTCTTCGCAGCATTTTGCTTGTTTGTCGCCGACATCTTCTTACTCTTTTCTGATGTCTTGTGGGCCACAAATGCGGGCCAGTGATCTCTGATCTTCTCATATCTGCCCTTGAATTCTGGTGTCTCATTATTTTCGACAAACTTATTCAGCTCTTTCTTCCACCTCCTGAATAGTTCTGCCATCCTCTTCAGAGCAAAAGACTTGATTAATTTCTCTTTAACTGGGTTCTCTGGATTATCCTCGGGCGGTAGGGTGAAATTTGACTTCAGCTCAGTCCAAAGATCATTTTTCTGCATATCATTGACATAAGACACCTTAGGGTCTTCTGTAGCCGGCTTAAACCATTGCTGGATGCTTATCGGGATCTTGTCCCTAACCAGAACCCCGCACTGAGCAACAAATGCGCTCTTTGTCCGGAGGGGTTCAATAGGTTGGCCGTCGGGCGCGATTGCTATGATCTCAAACTTTTCATCCGAGCTCAACTTTTTCTTCGGGCCTCGTCTCTTTACCGAAGTTGTGCTTGATCCGGAGGGCTAGAAAAAAGAACAAAGACTTAATTAATATGTGTACATACCAAAACAATGAATGCATCAGCTAGTCAGCATAGGCTTAACTAATATATATACCTGGCCGGACTCGGTTCGGTCACCGGAGCCGTCATCACGGTCTCCTTCTTGCACCGGCATTGGGTCACCGGAGCCGTCCTCATGTTCTTCTTCTTGCACCGGCATTAGGTCACCATAGCCAGCTTGTTCACCCTCTCCTTCCAGACCATCGGTTTCGTTGAGAAACAACGAGATGGCATCACTTCCTTCTGCGATTATGTCCCTCAACAACGCTTCTTTTGTTGCTTCGTCTAGGGCGGTGTCCATAGTTTCTACAAATATTTACAACATGGCAATTATTATTCAAACATGACAGATGGATATATTAGTGCCAAACGTAGAAGATCTCCTCTATTCTTTCTTCTCCTCTTTTTTTTTCTTCTTCCTCTTCTTTTTTTATCCTCTTCTTCCTCTCATGTTCGATAGGATCGCCGAGGGGTCGGGAGGTTGCTTGGTGTCAAGGGATTCAACAAAACCATGTCTTCATCATTAGGCGAAAGTAACATGTGCATGATGGTACGAAGCTCTTCAAAGTTGTTCTGGAACGGAGTCCCAGATAGGATAATTCGCTTTTTGGTACAAAGTTCAGCAAGAGCCTTCCGAATATCGCTATTTGGAAGGCCTTTGCTGAATTCGTACCAAAAGGCGGATTATTCTATCCGGGACTCCATTCCAGAACAACTTTGCAGAACTTCGTACCAACATGCACTGGTTACTTCCGGCTAATGATGAAGGCATGGATTTCTTCAATACTTTGACACTAGGAAACCTCTCTCTACTTCCGGCTAATAATAATAATAATAATAATAATAATAATAATAATAATAATAATAATAAGAAGAAGAAGAAGAAGAAGAAGAAGAAGAAGAAGAAGAAGAAGAAGAAGAAGAAGAAGAAGAAGAAGAAGAAGAAAGGAATAGTGGAGAAGAAGAGAAAATAGAATATACTTCTCCACTATTCATTTCTTCTTCTCCTCTTCTTTTTCTTCTTTTTTCTTCTTCTTATTTATTTCTCCTCTTCTTTTCGGTAGAGGAAACCCTAAATAGCTAGCAAGTATCGTGGGTGTGAGATACATGTGGCCTTCGGTGTCGGACACTACATCCACGTCCCACAAGTGACGTGGGCGTCGAAGCCCGCGCCACTTGTGGGAATGTGGGTGTAGTGTCCGACACCGACGGTACATGTATCTCACACCGACGATACTTTCTATTTAGGGTTTCTCCTCTACCACTCCTCGATCTCTCGACGACCCTCGTTCCCGATAAAATAAAGAGGAAGAAGAAGAAGAAAAAGAAGAGAAGAAAGAATAGAGGAGAAGACTTCCTCTTCTTCCTCTCCTCTTCTTCTCCCTCTTCTTCCCCTTCTTCCTCGCCTCTCTCATGAATGTCCGGCGTTCTCGACCCCCCCCCCACGTGTCGAAGAAAAAAAGAAGAAGAAAAAAGAGGAGAAGAAGAAAGGAATAGAGGAGAAAAGAGAAAATAGAATATATATTCTATTTTTCTCTTCTTCTCCTCTATTCCTTTCTTCTTCTCCTCTTCTTTTTCTTCTTTTTTCTTCTTCTTATTTATTTCTCCTCTTCTTTTCGGTAGAGGAAACCCTAAATAGCTAGCAAGTATCGTGGGTGTGAGATACATGTGGCCTTCGGTGTCGGACACTACATCCACGTCCCACAAGTGACGTGGGCGTCGAAGCCCGCGCCACTTGTGGGATGTGGGTGTAGTGTCCGACACCGATGGTACATGTATCTCACACCGACGATACTTTCTATTTGGGGTTTCTCCTCTACCGCTCCTCGATCTCTCGACGACCCTCGTTCCTGATAAAATAAAGAGGAAGAAGAAGAAGAAAAAAGAAGAGAAGAAAGAATAGAGGAGAAGACTTCCTCTTCTTCCTCTCCTCTTCTTCTCCCTCTTCTTCCCCTTCTTCCTCGCCTCTCTCATGAATGTCCGGCGTTCTCGACCCCCCCCCCACGTGTCGAAGAAAAAAAAAGAAGAAAAAAAAGAGGAGAAGAAGAAAGGAATAGAGGAGAAAAGAGAAAATAGAATATATATTCTATTTTTCTCTTCTTCTCCTCTATTCCTTTCTTCTTCTCCTCTTCTTTTTCTTCTTTTTTCTTCTTCTTATTTATTTCTCCTCTTCTTTTCGGTAGAGGAAACCCTAAATAGCTAGCAAGTATCGTGGGTGTGAGATACATGTGGCCTTCGGTGTCGGACACTACATCCACGTCCCACAAGTGACGTGGGCGTCGAAGCCCGCGCCACTTGTGGGATGTGGGTGTAGTGTCCGACACCGACGGTACATGTATCTCACACCGACGATACTTTCTATTTAGGGTTTCTCCTCTACCGCTCCTCGACCTCTCGACGACCCTCGTTCCCGATAAAATAAAGAGGAAGAAGAAAAAGAAAAAAGAAGAGAAGAAAGAATAGAGGAGAAGACTTCCTCTTCTTCCTCTCATCTTCTTCTCCCTCTTCTTCCCCTTCTTCCTCGCCTCTCTCATGAATGTCCGGCGTTCTCGACCCCCCCCCCCACCCTCGACCCCTAGGCGACCGTCGACCCTTCTCGATAAAAAAAAGATGAAGAAGAAGAAAAAAAAGAGAAGCTCCTCTATTCTTTCTTCTCCTCTTTTTTTTCTTGTTCCTCTTCTTTTTTATCCTCTTCTTCCTCTCATGTTCGACGACCCTCGACCCCGATAACATTTTTTTCCCCGATAACATTTTTTTCTCCGAGATAGTTAGTGTTCCCGAGTGAACCGGAGGGGGACATTGGTCATATCGGATTCGTCATATTTTCTACGAATGTTCTATATACATACATCCATCGATATCATTCCATACATACATATACATCTACATTATATATGAACAAAAAAATATCAAAATTCATCATACATACATGTATAGTATATATGAACAAAAATTATAAACTTTCTCCCCAACTCATACATACATACATACATACATCTACATCATATCAATATTTTGCAAATTAAGGAGCAGGGAAGGAAGGAAGGGGGGAGGATGGAGCGGTAGCTACCTCTCCCGGAGGGATCGGGGAGGAGACGCGGGCGGCCGGCGTCGGGGGCGACGGCGACGAGGACGGGCTCGGGGTCGGCGAGGGCGAGGGCGATGGCGGGGCGCGCTTGGCGGCGGCGGACGGGCTCGGGGGCGCAGGGGGTGCTCGGGGGCGGCGGATGGGCTCGGCGGCGCAGGGGGTGCTCGGGGGCGGTGGACGGGCGGCCGGCGACGACGGCGAGGCAGGGCGCGCTCGGGGGCGGGGCAGGGGCAACGGCGGCGACGGCGAGGCGAGCAGAGGGGCAGCCTGGCGGCGACGTCGGGGCGGGATCGAAGAAACTGAACCAAAATTTTCACAAGTGTGGCTTATATAGACGGAGCATTGGTCCCGGTTGGTGGCACAAACCGGGACTAATGCCCCCTTTAGTCCCGGTTGGTGCCACGAACCGGGACCAAAGGCCAATTTTCAGCAGCCCAAAGGGCGGGAAGCGGCCGCCTTTGGTCCCGGTTGGTGGAACCAACCGGGACTAAAGGGGGCATTGGTCACGGTTGGTGCCACGAACCGGGACCAATGCCCCCTTTAGTCCCGGTTGGTGCCACCAACCGGGACCGATGGCCTTTGCTGCCCCGAGCCCAAAAGTTTAGTCCCACATCGCTAGCTGAAGGGCGCCGGCACTGGTTTATAAGCGCTGGTGTGCCTACCCATTCGAGCTCCTCTCTAATGCAGGCTTTCGGGCCTAAACTTGCTACTGCCTGTGGGCCTATTGGGCCTTCTAAGGGCCTGAATCCTGGCCCATGTAGGGTTTCTAGTCGTATTCAGGCCGTGGAGGCCCAGTAGGAGGCATTTTTTTGGTTTTTTTTTATTTCTATATTTTTTTGGTTTTTTATTTTTTTATTTCTACTTAAAACTAAATACTTACAGTTTTTAGTGATTTCTTTTTGCTTTTAGGTCACAAAAATTATAAACTTTCTGTTAGTGCCATTAGTTTTAAATTTTAAATAGTTTAAATTTGAATTTATAAAAATTTGTGTGAATCACTAGTTTATGAATAACTTTACTATAAAAATAGAATTTTTTTTCTATTTATTTTTTATTTCTACTTACAACTAAATACTTACAGTTTTTTTGTGATTTCTTTTTGCTTTTAGGTCACAAAAATTATAAACTTTATGTTAGTGCCATTAGTTTTAAATTTTAAATAGTTTAAATTTGAATTTTTAAAAATTTGTGTGAATCACTAGTTTATGAATAACTTTACTATAAAATTAGAAATTTTTTCTTCTTTGCTATTTATTTTTTATTTATACTTACAATTAAATACTTATAGTTTGATTTTAGGTCACAAAAATTATATTCTTTTTGCTATTTAAGAATATTATAGTTTTATTTTAGTTGATCATAACATAATATTTTAATTGATTGTTTTTATTTTCATAAAAGTTTTGTAGTTTATTCTGTTTGCTATTAATTCATTCTTTGAGCTAAATGACTCTGAAATTGGAAAGCATTTCAAAACGAACTCTGAAAAGGTTGAAAATTGGCATGGTATCATTATTTCACCCATATAGCATGTTCCAAAAAGTAGAGAGGGTTACGACAAAAACTTGATGCACTTCGCGTACAAAATGGGCAATCACTTTTGAAGTATCAAAGTTTCAAACCATAAGACATGAAAGCATTTCAAATGAACTCTGAAAAAGTTGAAAGTTGGGATGGTATCATAATTTCACCCACATAGCATGTGCATGTACAAAACGGACAATGGTAGCATGTTCGTCTGTTACAAATTTGGCATGGTATCATCATAATAGTTGCGAGAGAAAGTCTTCACTTTTTCTTCGCTTGTGTCATTTGCTTATTGCGCCGTAACCATGGATAATCTTCATTGTTTATCAGGATGCTTGGGTCGGCCTTGACATTGAAGGGAGGAATTTCATGAAACTTTTCATAATCTTCAGACATGTCTGTCTTGCCGTCCACTCCCAGGATGTCCCTTTTTCCTGAAAGAACTATGTGGCGCTTTGGCTCATCGTATGATGTATTCGCTTCCTTATCTTTTCTTTTTCTCGGTTTGGTAGACATGTCCTTCACATAGATAACCTGTGCCACATCATTGGCTAGGATGAACGGTTCGTCATTGTACCCAAGATTTTTCAGATCCACTGTTGTCATTCCGTACTGTGGGTCTACCTGTACCCCGCCGCCTAACAGATTGACCCATTTGCACTTAAACAAAGGGACCTTAAAATCAGGTCCGTAGTCAAGTTCCCATATGTCCACTATGTAACCATAATATGTGTCCTTTCCGCTCTCAGTTGCTGCATCAAAGCGGACACCGCTGTTTTGGTTGGTGCTCTTTTGATCTTGGGTGATCGTGTAAAATGTATTCCCATTTATCTCGTATCCTTTGTAAGTCAATACAGTCAAAGATGGTCCCCTGGACAACAAGTACAACTCATCACAAACAGTGTTGTCACCTCTGAGACGTGTTTCCAACCAACTGCTGAAAGTTCTGATGTGTTCACATGTAATCCAGTCGTCGCACTGCTCCGGGTGTTTCGAGCGCAGACTGTTCTTGTGTTCATCGACATACGGGGTCACCAAGGTAGAGTTCTATAGAACTGTGTAGTGTACTTGAGACCAAGAATATCCGTCCCTGCATATTATTGAGTCTCTTCCAAGAGTGCCTTTTCCAGCCAGTCTCCCCTCATACCGCGATTTAGGGAGACCTATCTTGTTAAGGCCAGGAATGAAGTCAACACAAAACCCGATAACATCCTCTGTTTGATGGCCCATGGAGATGCTTCCTTCTGGCCTAGCGCGGTTACGGACATATTTCTTTAAGACTCCCATGAACCTCTCAAAGGGGAACATATTGTGTAGAAATACGGGCCCCAGGATGACAATCTCGTCGACTAGATGAACTAGGACGTGCGTCATGATATTGAAGAAGTATGGTGGGAACACCAGCTCGAAACTGACAAGACAATGCGCCACATCACTCCTTAGCCTTGGTACGATTTCTGGATCGATCACCTTCTGAGAGATTGCATTGAGGAATGCACATAGCTTCACAATGGCTAATCAGACGTTTTCCGGTAGAAGCCCCCTCAATGCAACCGGAAGCAGTTGCGTCATAATCACGTGGCAGTCATGAGACTTTAGGTTCTGAAACTTTTTCTCTGGCATATTTATTATTCCCTTTATATTTGACGAGAAGCCAGTCGTGACCTTCATACTGAGCAGGCATTCAAAGAAGATTTCTTTCTCTTCTTTCGTAAGAGCGTAGCTGGCAGGACCTTTATACTGCTTCGGAGGCATGCCGTCTTTTTCGTGCAAATGTTGCAGGTCCTCTCGTGCCTCAGGTGTATCTTTTGTCTTCCCATTCACGCCCAAGAAACCTAGCAGGTTCACGCAAAGGTTCTTCGTCACGTGCATCACATTGATTGAGGAGCGGACCTCTAGGTCTTTCCAGTAGGGTAGGTCCCAAAATATAGATTTCTTCTTCCACATGGGTGCGTGTCCCTCAGCGTCATTCGGAACAGCTAGTCCACCGGGACCCTTTCCAAAGATTATGTAGTGTAAATCGTTGACCATAGCAACCACGTGATCACCGGTGCGGATGGCAGGCTTCTTCCGGTGATCTGCCTCGCCTTTGAAATGCTTGCCTTTCTTTCGACATTGATGGTTTGTCGGAAGAAATCGACGATGGCCCAGGTACACATTCTTCCTGCATTTGTCCAGGTATATACTTTCAGTATCATCTAAACAGTGTGTGCATGTGTGGTATCCTTTGTTTGTCTGTCCTGAAAGGTTACTGAGAGCGGGCCAATCGTTGATGGTCACGAACAGCAACACCTTAAGGTTAAATTCCTCCTGTCTATGCTCATCCCATGTACGTACACCGTTTCCATTCCACAGCTGTAAAAGTTCTTCAACTAATGGCCTTAGGTACACATCAATTTCGTTGCCGGGTTGCTTAGGGCCTTGGATGAGAACTGGCATCATAATGAACTTCCGCTTCATGCACATCCAAGGAGGAAGGTTATACATACATAGAGTCACGGGCCAGGTGCTGTGATTGCTGCTCTGCTCCCCGAATGGATTAATGCCATCCACGCTTAAAGCAAACCATACATTCCTTGGGTCCTTTGCAAACTCATCCCAGTACTTTCTCTCGATTTTTCTCCACTGCGACCCGTCAGCGGGTGCTCTCAACTTCCCATCTTTCTTTCGGTTCTCACTGTGCCATCGCATCAACTTGGCATGCTCTTCGTTTCTGAACAGACGTTTCAACCGTGGTATTATAGGAGCATACCACATCACCTTTGCAGGAACCCTCTTCCTGAGGGGCTCGCCGTCAACATCATCAGGGTCATCTCGTCTGATCTTATACTGCAACGCATCGCATACCGGGCATGCGTTCAGATCCTTGTATGCACCGTGGTAGAGGATGCAGTCATTAGGGCATGCATGTATCTTCTCCACCTCCAATCCTAGAGGGCATACGACCTTCTTTGCTGCGTATGTATTGTCGAGCAATTCGTTATCCTTTGGAAGCTTCTTCTTCAATATTTTCAGTAGCTTCTCAAATCCTTTGTCAGACACAGCATTCTCTACCTTCCACTGCAGCAATTCCAGTACGGTACCGAGATTTGTGTTGCCATCTTCGCAATTGGGGTATAACCCTTTTTTGTGATCCTCTAACATGCGATCGAACTTCAGCTTCTCCTTTTGACTAATGCATTGCGTCCTTGCATCGACAATGACCCGGCGGAGATCATCATCATCGGGCACATCGTCTGGTTCCTCTTGATCTTCAGCAGCTTCACCCGTGGCAGCATCATTGGGCACATCATCTGGTTCCTCTTGATCTTCACCAGCTCCCCCCGTTGCAGCATCACCGTATTCAGGGGGCACATAGTTGTCATCGTACTCTTCTTCTTCGCCGTCTTCCATCATAACCCCTATTTCTCCGTGCCTCGTCCAAACATTATAGTGTGGCATGAAACCCTTGTAAAGCAGGTGGGAGTGAAGGATTTTCCGGTTAGAGTAAGACCTCGTATTCCCACATTCAGTGCATGGACAACACATAAAACCATTCTGCTTGCCTCAGCCGCATCGAGAAACTCATGCACGCCCTTAATGTACTCGCGGGTGTGTCTGTCACCGTACATCCATTGCTGGTTCATCTGCGTGCATTATATATAATTAAGTGTCCAAATTAATAGAAGGTCATCATCACATTAAAACCAAAGTGCATAGATAGTTCTCATCTAACAACATATAGCTCTCCAGAGCATCTAATTAATTAAACCATACATTGAAACTATGTAAAACATTTCAATGTGAAAACAAATGCGATCATAATCGCAACCAAGGTAACAATTGATCCAACGGCATAATGATACCAAGCCTCGGTATGAATGGCATATTTTCTAATCTTTCTAATCTTCAAGCGCATTGCATCCATCTTGATCTTGTGATCATCGACGACATCCGCAACATGCAACTCCAATATCATCTTCTCCTCCTCAATTTTTTTTATTTTTTCCTTCAACAAATTGTTTTCTTCTTCAACTAAATTTAACCTCTCGACAATAGGATCGGTTGGCATTTCCGATTCACATACATCCTAGATAAATCAAATCTATGTCACGTTGGTCGGCATAATTTTCATAAACAATAAATGAACCAATAGTTATAAAGATAATATACATACCAAATCCGAATCATAGACAGGACGAGGGCCGATGGGGGCGGATACCAAAACCATCGCACTATATAAGATGCAATAATAAATGTAAAAAAAATATACAAGTATCTATCTAAACATACAAGTAAGAATATTTTTCCTTTCAGAAAGAAGATAAGAACAAGAGGCTCACCACGGTGGTGTCGGTGATGAGATCGGCGCGGGTGATCGACGGCGGTGAAGACGGGGACGGGGCGTGACGGACCGCTAAATCTAGACAAATCTCGAGGAAAATGGAGCTTGGAGGTCGAGCTTCGAGAGGAGAAAGCTTAAGTAGTGTGGCTCGGGCATTCCATCGAACACCTCATGTGCATAGGAGGTGAGCTAGAGCACCACAAAGCCCTCTCCCCCTCGGCCAGAAAAAACAGAGCACTGTGCTCTGCTCTTGCGCGAGGGGGTATATATAGGCACCTCATTGGTCCCAGTTGATGACATGAACCGGGACTAAAGGGAAGCCTTTGGTCCCGGTTCAAGCCACCAACCGGGACCAATGGTGGTGGGCCAGGAGCGAGGCCCATTGTGTTGGAAATATGCCCTAGAGGCAATAATAAAAGTATTATTATTATATTTCTTTGATCATGATAATTGTCTTTATTCATGCTATAAATGTATTATCCGGAAATCGTAATACACGTGTGAATAATAGACACCGACATGTCCCTAGTAAGCCTCTAGTTGACTAGCTCGTTGATCAACAGATAGTCATGGTTTCCTGACTATGGACATTGGATGTCATTGATAACGAGATCACATCATTAGGAGAATGATGTGATGGACAAGACCCAATCCTAAACATAGCATAAAGATCGTGTAGTTCATTTGCTAGAGTTTTCCAATGTCAAGTATCTTTTCCTTAGACCATGAGATCGTGTAACTCCCGGATACCGTAGGAGTGCTTTGGGTATACCAAACGTCACAACGTAACTGGGTGACTATAAAGGTATACTACGGGTATCTCCGAAAGTGTCTGTTGGGTTGACACGGATCAAGACTGGGATTTGTCACTCCATATGACGGAGAGGTATCACTGGGCCCACTCGGTAATGCATCATCATAATGAGCTCAAAGTGACCAAGTGTCTGGTCACGGGATCATGCATTACGGTACGAGTAAAGTGACTTGCTGGTAACAAGATTGAACAAGGTATTGGGATACCGACGATCGGATCTCGAGCAAGTAACATACCGATTGACAAAGGGAACTGTATACGGGGTTGTTTGAATCCTCGACATCGTGGTTCATCCAATGAGATCATCGAGGAGCATGTGGGAGCCAACATGGGTATCCAGATCCCGCTGTTGGTTATTGACCGGAGAGCGATCTCGGTCATGTCTACATGTCTCCCGAACCCGTAGGGTCTACACACTTAAGGTTCGGTGACGCTAGGGTTGTAGGGATATGTATATGCAGTAACCCGAATGTTGTTCAGAGTCCCGGATGAGATCCCGGACGTCACGAGGAGTTCCGGAATGGTCCGGAGGTAAAGAATTATATATAGGAAGTACTATTTCGGCCATCGGGACAAGTTTCGGGGTTATCGGTATTGTACCGGGACCACCGGAAGGGTCCCGGGGGCCCACCGGGTGGGGCCACCTGTCCCGGGGGGCCACATGGGCTGTAAGGGGGTGCGCCTTGGCCTACATGGGCCAAGGGCACCAGCCCCAAGAGGCCCATGCGCCTAGGGTTTCAAGGAGGAAGAGTCCTAGGAGGGGAAGGCACCTCCTAGGTGCCTTGGGGAGGAGGGATTCCTCCCCCTTGGCCGCACCCCCTAGGAGATTGGATCTCCTAGGGCCGGCGCCCCCCTTGGCCCTCCTATATATAGTGGGGAGGGATGGCTTTCATCCCACGCCTTTGGTTGCCTCCTTCTCCCTCTCCAACACCTCCTCCTCCTCCATAGCGCTTGGCAAAGCCCTGACGGAGTACTGCAGCTCCATCATCACCACGCCGTCGTGCTGCTGCTGGTGCCATCTCCCTCAACCTCTCCTTCCCCCTTGCTGGATCAAGAAGAAGGAGACGTGGCTGTTCCGTACGTGTGTTGAACGCGGAGGTGTCGTCCGTTCGGTGCTAGGATCTTCGGTGATTCGAATCACGTCGAGTACGACTCCCTCATCCACGTTCTTTGAACGCTTCCGCTCGCGATCTACAAGGTACGTAGATGCATCTAATCACTCGTTGCTAGATGAACTCCTAGATGGATCTTGGTGAAACCGTAGGAAAACTTTTGTTTTCTGCAACGTTCCCCAACAGTGGCATCATGAGCTAGGTCTATGCGTAGTTCTTCTTGCGCGAGTAGAACACAATTTGTTGTGGGCGTAGATGTTGTCAACTTTCTTGCCGCTACTAGTCTTATCTTGCTTCAACGGTATTGTGGGATGAAGCGGCCCGGACCAACCTTACACGTACGCTTACGTGAGACCGGTTCCACCGACTAACATGCACAAGTTGCATAAGGTGGCTGGCGGGTGTCTGTCTCTCCTACTTTAGTTGGAGCGGATTCGATGAAAAGGGTCCTTATGAAGGGTAAATAGAAGTTGACAAATCACGTTGTGGCTTTCACGTAGGTAAGAAAACGTTCTTGCTAGAACCCTACTTCAGCCACGTAAAACTTGCAACAACAATTAGAGGACGTCTAACTTGTTTTTGCAGCAAGTGCTTTGTGATATGATATGGCCAAAGTTGTGATGAATGATGAATGATCTATATGTGATGTATGAGATGTTCATGCTATTGTAATAGGAATCACAACTTACATGTCGATGAGTATGACGGTGACAAGATGATCATGGAGCCCCAAGATGGAGATCAAAGGAGCTATGTGATATTGGCCATATCATGTCACTATTATTATTTGATTGCATGTGATGTTTATCATGTTTTGCATCTTGTTTGCTTAGAACGACGGTAGTAAATAAGATGATCCCTCATAATAATTTCAAGAAAGTGTTCCCCCTAACTGTGCACCGTTGCTAAAGTTCGTCGTTTCGAAGCACCACGTGATGATCGGGTGTGATAGATCCTTACATTCACATACAACGGGTGTAAGACAGATTTACACACGCAATACACTTAGGTTGACTTGACGAGCCTAGCATGTGCATAGACATGGCCTCGGAACACAGAAGACCGAAAGGTCGAGCATGAGTCGTATAGAAGATACGATCAACAAGATGTTCACCGACGTTGACTAGTCCGTCTCACGTGATGATCGGACACGGCCTAGCCAACTCGGATCATGTTATACTTAGATGACTAGAAGAGGGATGTCTATCTAAGTGGGAGTTCATTATAATTTGATTAGATGAACTTAATTATCATGAACTTAGTCTAAAATATTTACAATATGTCTTGTAGATCAAATGGCCAACGTAGTCCTCAACTTCAACGCGTTCCTAGAGAAAACCAAGCTGAAAGACGATGGCAGCAACTACACGGACTGGGTCCGGAACCTGAGGATCATCCTCATAGCTGCCAAGAAAGATTATGTCCTACAAGCACCGCTAGGTGATGCACCTGTTCTCCCTGCAGAACAAGACGTTATGAACGCTTGGCAGGCACGTACCGATGACTACTCCCTCGTTCAGTGCGGCATGCTTTACAGCTTAGAGCCGGGGCTCCAAAAGCGTTTTGAGAGACATGGAGCATATGAGATGTTCGAAGAGCTGAAAATGGTTTTTCAAGCTCATGCCCGGGTCGAGAGATATGAAGTCTCCGACAAATTCTTCAGCTGTAAGATGGAGGAAAATAGTTCTGTCAGTGAGCACATACTCACTATGTCTGGGTTACATAACCGCTTGACTCAGCTGGGAGTTAATCTCCCAGATGACGCGGTCATTGACAGGATCCTTCAGTCGCTTCCACCGAGCTACAAGAGCTTTGTGATGAACTTCAATATGCAGGGGATGGAAAAGACCATTCCTGAAGTATTTGCTATGCTGAAATCAGCAGAGGTAGAAGTCAAGAAGGAACATCAAGTGTTGATGGTCAATAAAACCACTAAGTTCAAGAAGGGCAAGGGTAAAAAGAACTTCAAGAAGGACGGCAAGGGAGTTGCCGCGCCCGACAAGCAAGCTGCCGGGAAGAAGCCAAAGAATGGACCCAAGCCCGAGACTGAGTGCTTTTATTGCAAGGAAAGTGGTCACTGGAAGCGGAACTGCCCCAAATACTTAGCGGACAAGAAGGCCGGCAAAACGAAAGGTATATGTGATATACATGTAATTGATGTGTACCTTACCAGTACTCGTAGTAGCTCCTGGGTATTTGATACCGGTGCGGTTGCTCACATTTGTAACTCACAGCAGGAGCTGCGGAATAAACGGAGAATGGCGAAGGACGAGGTGACGATGCGCGTCGGGAATGGTTCCAAGGTCGATGTGATCGCCGTCGGCACGCTACCTCTACATTTACCTACGGGATTAGTTTTGAACCTCAATAATTGTTATTTAGTGCCAAGTTTGAGCATGAACATTGTATCAGGATCTCGTTTAATTCGAGATGGCTACTCATTTAAATCCGAGAATAATGGTTGTTCTATTTATATGAGAGATATGTTTTATGGTCATGCTCCGATGGTGAATGGTTTATTCTTTATGAATCTCGAGCGTAATGCTACACATATTCATAGTGTAAGTACCAAAAGATGTAAGATTGATAATGATAGTCCCACATACTTGTGGCACTGCCGCCTTGGTCACATAGGTGTCAAACGCATGAAGAAGCTCCATGCTGATGGACTTTTAGAGTCTCTTGATTATGAATCATTTGACACGTGCGAACCATGCCTCATGGGTAAAATGACCAAGACTCCGTTCTCAGGAACAATGGAGCGAGCAACCAACTTATTGGAAATCATACATACTGATGTGTGCGGTCCAATGAGTGTTGAGGCTCGCGGTGGCTATCGTTATGTTCTCACCCTCACTGATGACTTGAGTAGATATGGGTATGTCTACTTAATGAAACA
Source organism: Triticum aestivum (assembly GCF_018294505.1). Lineage (NCBI taxonomy): Eukaryota > Viridiplantae > Streptophyta > Magnoliopsida > Poales > Poaceae > Triticum > Triticum aestivum. The sequence continues at coordinate 3,544,703 of NC_057806.1, forward strand.
CAAGTCTGAGACCTTTGAAAAGTTCAAGGAATTTCAGAGTGAAGTTGAGAATCAACGTGACAGGAAAATCAAGTTTCTACGATCAGATCGTGGAGGAGAATACTTGAGTCACGAGTTTGGTACACACTTAAGAAAATGTGGAATAGTTTCACAACTCACGCCGCCTGGAACACCTCAGCGTAATGGTGTGTCCGAACGTCGTAATCGCACTCTATTAGATATGGTGCGATCTATGATGTCTCTTGCCGATTTACCACTATCTTTTTGGGGCTATGCTTTAGAGACTGCCGCATTCACTTTAAATAGGGCACCGTCGAAATCCGTTGAGACGACACCGTTTGAATTATGGTTTGGGAAGAAACCTAAGCTGTCGTTTCTAAAAGTTTGGGGATGCGATGCTTATGTCAGGAAACTTCAACCTGAAAAGCTCAAACCCAAGTCGGAAAAATGCGTCTTCATAGGATACCCTAAAGAAACTATTGGGTATACCTTCTACCTCAGATCCGAAGGCAAGATCTTTGTTGCCAAGAATGGATCCTTTCTAGAGAAAGAGTTTCTCTCGAAAGAAGTAAGTGGGAGGAAAGTGGACCTTGATGAAGTATTACCTCTTGAACCGGAAAATGGCGCAACTCAAGAAAATGTTCCTGAGGCGCCTGCACCGACTAGAGAGGAAGTTATTAATGATGATCAAGATACTTCTGATCAAGCTCCTACTGAAATTCGAAGGTCCACAAGGACACGTTCCGCATCAGAGTGGTACGGCAACCCTGTCTTGGAAATCATGTTGTTAGACAACGGTGAACCTTCGAACTATGAAGAAGCGATGGCGGGCCCGGATTCCGACAAATGGCTAGAAGCCATGAAATCCGAGATAGGATCCATGTATGAAAATGAAGTATGGACTTTGACTGACTTGCCCGTTGAACGGCGAGCCATAGAAAATAAATGGATCTTTAAGAAGAAGACAGACGCGGATGGTAATGTGACCATCTATAAAGCTCGGCTTGTCGCTAAGGGTTATCGACAAGTTCAAGGGGTTGACTACGATGAGACTTTCTCACCGGTAGCGAAGCTGAAGTCCGTCCGAATCATGTTAGCAATTGCCGCATTTTATGATTATGAGATATGGCAAATGGACGTCAAAACGGCATTCCTTAATGGTTTCCTTAAGGAAGAATTGTATATGATGCAGCCGGAAGGTTTTGTCGATCCTAAGAATGCTGACAAGGTGTGCAAGCTCCAACGCTCGATTTATGGGCTGGTGCAAGCATCTCGGAGTTGGAACATTCGCTTTGATGAGATGATCAAAGCGTTTGGGTTTACGCAGACTTATGGAGAAGCCTGCGTTTACAAGAAAGTGAGTGGGAGCTCTGTAGCATTTCTCATATTATATGTAGATGACATACTTTTGATGGGAAATGATATAGAACTCTTGGACAGCATTAAGGCCTACTTGAATAAAAGTTTTTCAATGAAGGACCTTGGTGAAGCTGCTTATATATTAGGCATCAAGATCTATAGAGATAGATCAAGACGCCTCATAGGTCTTTCACAAAGCACATACCTTGATAAGATATTGAAGAAATTCAATATGGATCATTCTAAGAAGGGGTTCTTGCCTGTGTTACAAGGTGTGAAATTGAGCTCGGCTCAATGTCCGACCACGGCAGAAGATATAGAAGAAATGAGTGTCATCCCCTATGCCTTAGCCATAGGTTCTATTATGTATGCCATGCTGTGCACCAGACCTGATGTAAACCTTGCCGTAAGTTTGGTAGGAAGGTACCAAAGTAATCCCGGCAAGGAACACTGGACAGCGGTCAAGAATATCCTGAAGTACCTGAAAAGGACTAAGGAAATGTTTCTCGTTTATGGAGGTGACGAAGAGCTCGTCGTAAAGGGTTACGTCGACGCTAGCTTCGACACAGATCTGGATGACTCAAAGTCACAAACCGGATACGTGTATATTTTGAATGGTGGGGCAGTAAGCTGGTGCAGTTGCAAGCAGAGCGTCGTGGCGGGATCTACATGTGAAGCGGAGTACATGGCAGCCTCGGAGGCAGCACATGAAGCAATATGGGTGAAGGAGTTCATCACCGACCTAGGAGTCATACCCAATGCGTCGGGGCCGATCAAACTCTTCTGTGACAACACTGGAGCTATTGCACTTGCCAAGGAGCCCAGGTTTCACAAGAAGACAAGGCACATCAAGCGTCGCTTCAACTCCATTCGTGAAAATGTTCAAGATGGAGACATAGAGATTTGTAAAGTACATACGGACCTGAATGTAGCAGATCCGTTGACTAAACCTCTCCCTAGAGCAAAACATGATCAACACCAGAATTCCATGGGTGTTCGATTCATCACAATGTAACTAGATTATTGACTCTAGTGGAAGTGGGAGACTGTTGTAAATATGCCCTAGAGGCAATAATAAAAGTATCATTATTATATTTCTTTGTTCATGATAATTGTCTTTATTCATGCTATAACTGTATTATCCGGAAATCGTAATACACGTGTGAATAATAGACACCAACATGTCCCTAGTAAGCCTCTAGTTGACTAGCTCGTTGATCAACAGATAGTCATGGTTTCCTGACTATGGACATTGGATGTCATTGATAACAAGATCACATCATTAGGAGAATGATGTGATGGACAAGACCCAATCCTAAACATAGCATAAAGATCGTGTAGTTCGTTTGCTAGAGTTTTCCAATGTCAAGTATCTTTTCCTTAGACCATGAGATCGTGTAACTCCCGGATACCATAGGAGTGCTTTGGGTATACCAAACGTCACAACGTAACTGGGTGACTATAAAGGTATACTACGGGTATCTCCGAAAGTGTCTGTTGGGTTGACATGGATCAAGACTGGGATTTGTCACTCCATATGACGGAGAGGTATCACTGGGCCCACTCGGTAATGCATCAACATAATGAGCTCAAAGTGACCAAGTGTCTGGTCACGGGATCATGCATTACGGTACGAGTAAAGTGACTTGCTGGTAACAAGATTGAACGAGGTATTGGGATACCGACGATCGGATCTCGAGCAAGTAACATACCGATTGACAAAGGGAATTGTATACGGGGTTGTTTGAATCCTCGACATCATGGTTCATCCGATGAGATCATCGAGGAGCATGTGGGAGCCAACATGGGTATCCAGATCCCGCTGTTGGTTATTGACCGAAGAGCGATCTCGGTCATGTCTACATGTCTCCCGAACCCGTAGGGTCTACACACTTAAGGTTCGGTGACGCTAGGATTGTAGGGATATGTATATGCAGTAACCCGAATGTTGTTCGGAGTCCCGGATGAGATCCCGGACGTCACGAGGAGTTCCGGAATGGTCCGGAGGTAAAGAATTATATATAGGAAGTACTATTTCGGCCATCGGGACAAGTTTCGGGGTTATCGGTATTGTACCGGGACCACCGGAAGGGTCCCGGGGGCCCACCGGGTGGGGCCACCTGTCCCGGGGGGGCACATGGGCTGTAGGGGGTGCGCCTTGGCCTACATGGGCCAAGGGCACCAGCCCCAAGAGGCCCATGCGCCTAGGGTTTCAAGGAGGAAGAGTCCTAGGAGGGGAAGGCACCTCCTAGGTGCCTTGGGGAGGAGGGATTCCTCCCCCTTGGCCGCACCCCCTAGGAGATTGGATCTCCTAGGGCCGCCCCCCCCCCTTGGCCCCCCTATATATAGTGGGGGAAGGAGGGCTTTCATCCCACGCCTTTGGTTGCCTCCTTCTCCCTCTCCAACACCTCCTCCTCCTCCATAGCGCTTGGCGAAGCCCTGACGGAGTACTGCAGCTCCATCATCACCACGCCGTCGTGCTGCTGCTGGTGCCATCTCCCTCAACCTCTCCTTCCCCCTTGCTGGATCAAGAAGAAGGAGACGTGGCTGTTCCGTACGTGTGTTGAACGCGGAGGTGCCGTCCGTTCGGTGCTAGGATCTTCGGTGATTGGAATCACGTCGAGTACGACTCCCTCATCCACGTTCTTTGAACGCTTCCGCTCGCGATCTACAAGGTACGTAGATGCATCTAATCACTCGTTGCTAGATGAACTCCTAGATGGATCTTGGTGAAACCGTAGGAAAATTTTTGTTTTCTGCAACGTTCCCCAACACATTGGTCCCGCTTTGTCCCACCAACCGGGACCAAAAGGTCCAGACGAACCAGGACCAATGGCCCACGTGGCCCGGCCGGCCCCCTGGGCTCACGAACCGGGACCAATGCCCATATTGGTCCCGGTTCTACACTGAACCGGGACTAATGGGCTGAGCCGGCCTGGACCATAGCCCTGTTTTCTACTAGTGAGGGAACAACGTATGTTGTTATGCGGTTTGACCGATAAAGATCTTCGTAGAATATGTAGGAACCAATATGAGCATCCAGGTTCCGCTATTGGTTATTGACAAGAGATGAGTCTCGGTCATGTCTACATAGTTCTCGAACCCGTAGGATCCGCATGCTTAACATTCTGTGACGATTTGTATTATGAGTTATGTGATTTGATGATCGATGTTTGTTCGAGTTCCGGATGAGATCGGGGACATGACGAGGAGTTTCGAAATGGTCAAGACGTAAAGATCGATATATTGAAAGGCTATATTCGGACATCGGAAAGGTTCCGAGTGATTCGGGTATTTTTCGAAGTACCGGAGACTTACAGGAATTCGTATTGGGCCTTAATGGGCCATACAGGAAAGGAGAGAAAGGCCTCAAGGGTGGCCGTGCCCCTTCCCCATGGACTGGTCCGAATTGGACTGGGGAAAGGGGGTGCCCCCTTCCTTCCTTCTCCTTCTCCCTTCCCTTTTTCATATTCCATGTGGGAAGTGGAATCCTACTAGGACTATTTGGGCGCGCCCTATGAGGGCCGGCCTCCTCCTCCCTCCATTCTTTATATACGTGGCCAGGGGGCACCGCATAGACACACAAGTTGATCATTGATCCCTTAGCCGTGTGCGGTGCCCCCCTCCACCATAATCCACTTCGGTCATATCATCGTAGTGCTTAGGTAAAGCCCTGCGACGGTAGCATCATCATCACCGTCATCACGCCGTCGTGCTGACGAAGCTCTCCCTCGACACTCAGTTGGATTGAGAATTCGTGGGATGTCACCAAGCCGAACGTGTGCAGATTGCGGAGGTGCCGTACTTTCGGTACTAGGATCGGTCGATCGTAAAGATGTACGACTACATCAACCGCGTTGTCATAGCGCTTCCGCTTACGGTCTACGAGGGTACGTGTACAACACTCGTCCCCTCTTGTTGTTATGCTTCACCATGATCTTGTGTGTGCGTAGGATTTTTTTTTGAAATTACTATGTTCCCCAATAGTGGCATCCAAGCCAGGTCTATGCGTAGATGTTATATGCATGAGTAGAAAATATTGATCAGGTATTTAAAAAGTTTAATCGTGTATAACATTTTCATGATATATATGAAAACTTTACAATGTGTATAAAAATATATATTGAAAAGATATTGATTATGTAGTTGAAAAATGTAAAATGTGTATAATGTATGAGAACAATATTCAACGTACATGAGAAAAATTATACATCAAAACATATATCTAAAAAAATATTTAGTTATGTATTGGACAAAATTTTCACATGTATAACAAATGTTTATGGTGTATATGAAAAATGTACATTGTGTGTGCAAAAAAAGTAAACATCCAGACATATATTTGAAAAACATGTTTATTATGTATTTAAAATATGTTAAACAGGTATTGAAAAATGTTCCTGATGTATACGAAAGTTGTACCATGTGTATTAAAAAAATGGAGACATCAAATGTATGGAAGAAAGTAGACATTTGTCGAATAAAAAAGAAAAATAAAAATAAAAAGGGAAAAACCCACAGGAAATCGTAGAGAAACATAAAAAGTGAAGAAAACCGGTGAAAACTGGAGAAAAAAGGAAAAGGAAATGGAAAAAAACAAAGAAAGTAGAAGCAAACCTGTTGGGAAACATAAAAATGAAGAAAAGCGGTGAAACCCAAAAGAGGAAGAAAAAGAAAAGAATGGAAATACAAAAAAGCCAAAGAAACCCGATAGACAAACATAAAAAAGATAGAAAAGCGATGAACCAATGAGAAAGAATAAGAAAAAGAACACAGGAAAACAAAGATAACTGATGCCACTGTCACGGACTGCTGTAGCGCAAGATAAACAGTCCTCCATTCTTCCATTGCAGAGCGCTGCGGTCCATCGTCTGTGGTGGAGAAAACTGTGCCTAGATCGCTGGAAAGAAAGGCGATGCCCTTCTGACACAGTATACATTAGATTTGGTGCAAGAACATGAACTGCAATGGTGATCAACACCAAGGAGAGAGATAGCAACCAGGGAGACGGTTGCCTCCCCTTCTACCAAGGAAAGGCCCTTGCACTGGAATCAAGCTAGGGATTTGATAAAAAAATGTACCATGACAAGAATCAAATTAATTAACAAACATTCGATGCCCTAACTAATGACCATGACAAGAATGATACAGAAATAGCAAATTTGTATTTGCCTCTTGTCACTCTGTGATGTGATGATACATGATAGATGACCAGATTCAGTAGACCTTATAAGTATACTTGCAGTCAAACCAATACATGGCCATACATAGGTAGATACATACTACTAGGTGGATGGATCTGGGCATCATGCATGACCTGACATACATATACATTTAGTGCAGTGGACTTGATTGGTTGGTTGGGGATCCATGCGTCCTTGCCTGTAGTTAGCTAAATTAAGGTTGATGAGGCATTTTTCTTCCTGCTAGAAATTAAACTTGGCACTGTGACACAAGTGCTGTCAAGAAATCAATTGCCATGGATCTTCTTCGGCAATCACTGACCTGTGGAAATAACAGCAGTGCTCATGAAAGGTGGTTTAAACGACTAAACCTCTCAAGTTTAAGTTACGATACTCAGCTTCAGTCCGGTCTAAAGTAGTCCCTCCAATTTCGAAAGAGAATCATCGATCGTGGAAATTTCTTCATAAGTTCTTCCCCTACTCTGTCCGTGTCAACTAGCAGTTTGAAATACCTCGACCTTTTTCGCAATGATTCAAAGCACTTACTTTTTTCCATTCCGTTAAAAAGACCCAGTCTGCCTATTTTGACCATTTAAAACCGGCCAAAATGGAGTTAAAGAGTTGTAACTTAGCTCAAGTACAAGTTAGTGGGTAAAATGAACTTACCTATCAATCAAAAACATATATAAGCCACATACTACACTCCTACCAAAACTTGATAAGTAAAAATGTGAAATATGATGAACATAGACTTGAGACTTTGAGAGGAACATGGAAAAGTATGATATGAATAGAGCTTCCCTTCACTATCTGTTCCTCTTGCAAGCATCCAAGTATGCATATGCACATCAAGACACTGATGTCAACATATGCCACTGCAATAGGCTGTGTGAATGTGTGTTCTTGGTGGTGATTTGTGCGCGTGTTTGTCCTCTTTTTAACAAAAATAATAATAATCTTATAAACTGGTTCTAGCCTTAAGCAAGAAAGAGTAGGGGGCAAAGTGCCAATCAAGGCAATCCATAGGACAATCCAAGGCAAGGTTCAGTGGCTTCAGAAATATAATGTATAACGAGGTATATGCTCATACAGAACTGATATTAAGTTTTCAGAATCTAATCCTCATAGGTCCATGTGTCATGATTCATACTCCTAACTGTACAAAGAAATATTGCTGACTTATTATTGTACTGCTAATACATGCTAAAATGTGAGGATTGATCTTACGGCATACCAATACATGATCGATGTAGTAGGATCCTCCTATCTCATCAAAAACAAGGCAGTGACAGCAGACAGCAACAGAGCCCCCATTTTCATGCCCATTCCCAGTGCTGCTGGTGCGTTCGACGAAGGACCTGCGGGTGCCTTCCCATTGTTCGTCTCAGGTTTCTCTGTCGGGCAAGTGTAGCTGCAGAGGCTCGGCCGGACAACCCGGTAGACGCCTTTGCTTGCCAAGACGTAGATGTCCTTGTTGTTATCCTCGCCGAAGGAATATATGTAACCGAGCGACGGGAGAGGGCTCCCAGCGGCGCTGTCACAGGGGATGGGAGAGTTCTTGGAGCAGCTGAAGGAGATGAGACTGGAGGTGTAGTTCCCACTGCCCTCCGGGGTCTCCGTGCCAGTCCACATGGCTGATGCGTAAAGGTCAGCATACAGGTACCTGAAAGCACATCAGCCGATGCATCCAGTAAATACAAATTACAAAATGCGTTGAGCATCATAGTAGCTCCACACTATCTTCGAGTTCAAAATCAGTGCAAGACGCAAGATGCCTTTCGACGAAGCTTTGATCAATGCAGAGGCCGAGGGTGCTTCACCGAAGCAAATACCTTCCATACAGGCAGGGGTCGGTGGATCCTCGGTAGACATAACCACCCATGATCGACGCAGATCCTATGTTTTTATTGACATCAGAATGGCTGTATCCCATAATAGGAGGAATGACATTTACGGACTTGAGTGATGTGTTTCCTCCAGGTGTCCACGGTGGATTGTACACCAATGGACCCTCATATATACGCCATCCATAGTTTCCGGCCTTGGAGATCAAATCAACCTCTTCGTATTGGTCCTACATTGTTGGGACAATATACAAAAAGAGTTAAATAACAACCAATGATTAACAGTTTTAAAGTACACTCAAGAACTGAACTTTAAAACTGTAAGTACACGTAAACACTGTACCAACCTACCCCAGAGAAACAAACAATAGCGTGGCAAAATGGGAGGACGAGAATGAAAAGTTGAGTTCTATTAATATTATGCACATAAGACATAAGACGCTTACGAAGTTTTAACTATCGTGTGCTACATGCCTATCCTGTGCTTACAGTGTTATACTATAAATTGTAAGTGCATGTCAAGTTCAGAAAGATAGTAAGATAGCTATCAAACTTGACCCCACTGAAGTGCACTACAGCCCCACTAGGATATCGGACCAATAAAGCCAATATAAATTTGGCACCTCACAAGTTAAAACTGTTTAAGATCCTGAAACGATACCTGACCAGTATCTGCACAGTAGAAGTACGAAGGCCTCTCAAGATCAAAGCTGCATCTCCAAGGGTTTCTAACACCCAATGCCCAAATTTCTGGTGCCAAGCCACTATCGTCGGAGAACGGGTTGTCTTTTGGAATGGAATATTTACCCCATAAGCTTTGGTTAGTGACTTTACCGAGTCCTGAAGATACCAGTGCAAAATCTTAGAAAGCATTAAGGGCCAAAATAACGAATTATGAATTGAGAGCGTATACGAATTATGAAATATAAGCTTTGGTTAGTGATTTTCATTCCTGAAAATACCAAAAGACAATCTTAATAACGAATTATGACATATAAGAAGTAACATACTACTTTGATAAAAATAAGGTGTCGCTATGGAGGTCGTGAACTAGGTTTGACTAGCCCATTCTTTAGACAGGGAAATAATGTGTCCAGTAGTTTTCTTTTAAAAATACAATTGTACCAGATGTGATATGCCATTAAAGAAGTCTCACTGAAGGAGGTAACTAAGACCCGAGAGCAAGTCCCATGTTGTTCTGTGTTACCGAAGTAAATTTACTTAAATGTTTGATAACTGAACCTTCTACTACTGAAAAATTAAGATCACACATGAAAACTAGAACTGAAGAATTTAAATTAGTATTTCAACTTGAGTAACAAAAGAAATGAAAAAAGACGCCTTCTCGAAGAATTTACCCGGCGTACTGTCGATGTCAAGCCTCATAATTTTCCCCAAAAGCGACTTTTTGTTCTGCGCAAAATTAAAAGGATCTCCTTTCTGTCCACCGTCACCCATCATGAGATAGAGGTATCCATCCGTAGGCCCAAAAAGTATCTGACCTCCATGGTTATTTGTATAAGGCAACCCCATAGTAAAAATCCTTTTGACTTCAGTTGGATCTGCAGAAGTTACCTGAAGAAGAATGACATGAATAGTGCGAATGGATGAGGTTCAAGGCAAGAATGGAAGAGCGTACGTATCTGGACGAGCAAACCTCAGAAACATTTGACGATGAGCCTTTAGCAGAATATTCTGACACAACGACTTGATACTGGCACGGTTGGGCGCCATTATCGGTGCCAAGCTTGGAGGGATCACAGCCCACATCAGAATTGCAGGAACACCTACCAGAACAGCTGGGTGACTTTGTCCTGTCACAGTTGTAGGATGCGAAGAAGCGCCCGTTGGTCGCGAAGTCGGGGTGAAACGCCATGCCCATTAGCCCGAACGTCGAGTCGAAATGCACCTGGTCAGTCAGGTCGACAAACAGGCCCGCCTCACTGAACTGCAGCGTGCCGCCGGACCCCTGATCCGGGACGGTTGCCAGCAGTATCTTCCCAGCTTGGGTGCCCAGGAAGACCCTGCTAGACCCATCAGGGTGAGGAACCATGTTGAGGTAGGCGTAGGACCCGTTGTCGATCCTCTCTAGGCATACCCCTTTCGGAGACGCCGAAGGCTGGGTAGCGTTGAATGACACTGTGCTCCCACTGAAGCACACGGACCGATTGCTGGGCGCGCCACCAAACGACGTGCAGAAGTCGCTCTCGGACTGCCAGGCATCGGTGAGCTTCGACGATGAGCTAGGCAGCTTCCCACCACCTTGCAGGGGAGGCTGGAAAGGGGAGTTGAGTATCGTCGCGTCCTTGCAGGTGTCCCAGACTAGCTTGCAGTAGTCCTGTACTGTTGATTCCTTGGACTGATGAGCAGAGGTCGCCGAGGAGGCTGAGTTGCACAGGAACGGGATCGTACGGATCTTCGGCCCGGCGTCGAACAGCTCAGCAGAATAGGGATTGCATTTCTGGAAAAATCATGAAATGGAAGTCAGATTCAGCAGATCTGCTGCCAAGTTTATGGATTGCATTTCTGGAAAAGCATGACATATAAGTTGAGTTCAGTATATCAGCTGCCAGGTTCACGGTAATTCAATTCTTGGTTTATTAAAGCTTATATCTTTTCCAAGTAGAACGGTCTCTGTTGATCCATTCAATTAGTTATCTCTCACATGGGACAGAGGAACCCACATACATGGCAACATGCGAGGTGCAAGACAAAATCAGCATGCGGATTCGTCTGAACCAGGCGACTGGATTACCAACAATTGCTGTCATGATGTGCGTGCATGCTTTGAGTAGAGCCAGGAGACAGTATAACGAACACTATATATGATAAAATAACCGATGAAACGCCCAGCGAAGCAAACCGTCGAGCACATGGCGGGCGTTGAGGAGCAGGAAGAGAAGGCAGCCACTGACCGCGCAGAGGAGGGACTTGAGGACGGCGGCGCATGCGGCGTCGGAGACGTTGGCGGCTCGGAGCTGGTCCCGCAGGGCCTTGTCGGCGGCGGCGTCGCAGCAGGTGGCGCCGGGGGCGTTGCCGCAGAAGGCGAGCGTCCCGTTGAGCGGCAGCGGCGCCCCTGATCGAAAGGAGCAAAACAAGAAGACATGGACTGTATATAAGTAGCAGAGAGAAGCAGAGGCCGAGCAGCAGGCGACGGTGTGCTGGGTGCTAGACACTGACTGGCGTCGGTGCAGAGCGGGAAGGCGCGGCAGGCCGGGAAGAGGCAGCAGCAGCAGAGCAAGATGAGGCAGCAGCAATGGAGGAGGACGGCGGCCGGGGGCGGGCGGCGGCCCGTCGGCGTCGTCGGCATCTGAGCTGCGGAAGGGGGCAGGAAGCTGCTCTGCGGCTCTGTGTGGGATCAATCCATGTGCGATGAGACTACTATAGTACTAGAATTGTAGCTTCGCTCGCTCTCCAGTGATCTTATTGCGAGTGCCACTGAGGGCATCTTCAGCGCCCTCGGGAAGGCCTTTCCACGCGATTTTTTCGCGCCGGCGCTAAAAAAAGGTTCAGTCACGTCCTCAGAAGCCCGATTTTCGCCGCTCTGGATCGAAAACAGCGCCGGTGAACCCAGACCGAAAGGGGCGAATTGTTCTGGCACGAAACAGCCGCGGGCCCGCCGCGTCAGCGACACGGCGCCTCGTCTTTCCCCAACGGCCTCGGTTCCCGCGGGGAATCAATGCCAAGGCTACCGCCGGTCAGCCTTGCCATTGATTCCTTACGGGCGGCGCGTCACGGAACGGCGCGCCGACGCCTCCCCTCCCTCGCACGCGTACACACGGGTGCGGCGCGGCTATATAGCCGGTGGCCTGCACTCGCCTGTGCCCACACCAGCCCCGCCCCTCGCCGCCGCCCAGCTCCTCCCTCTCCCTACCTCTCCCGAGCGCCGCCGCCCAGCCCATCCCTTTATCTCTCTACCTCTTCCGAGCCCGTCGCCATGGCGGAACGCTACCCCGGAGACGAGGCGGCGGCCAACGGCTTCGGCCGCCGTTCACTCCGCGAACAGGAGTCCTGACTCCTGTTCCAGGCGAACATCCCGGCGCCGACGGACATGCGCGTCGGGTCGACGGGGTGGAGGCTCAGCGCCGGGGGAGTGCCCATTCCCCCGTTGCCCGACGCCGTGGCGAAGCCGACGTACTTCACCGAGGAAGTCGAGGTCGTGCGCGCCTCCCTCACCGACGCCCAACTCTCCCTCCCCCAGTACGCCGCCGACAACCACGCGGCTTGGGCGGCGTATTTCGAGCGCCGCCAGCAGCAGCGCTTGGCGTCCATCAACGGCGCGCCGGTGGTTGGCGGCCGGCAGAACAGCGAGGGGCGCCACCTGTGGTGGGGCGTCCCCGGCCGCACACTCGAGGGTGTGCTGACGTACCTCGAGGGCAGCAACGACCCGCCGTTGGCGTACCCAGCGAGGGCGGCCGCCCCGGCGCAGCACCGACGTGCCGGGCCATGGGCGCCAAGGAGGTTCGGGTCCTCCTCCTCTTCTTCCTCCTCCCGATCTTCATCGCACTCCTCCGGCACTCCGGCCCTTCTCGGCATTAAGGCCGAGCCCGCGGCGGAGCCGCCGCTCGGCCGGCGCACCCGCAGCGCCGGCATCGTCATCAACGAGGGCGGTCGGCGCGCCTCCTCGTCGGCTCCTCCTCCGCGCTTCGTCAAGCCAAAGACAAAGCCGGGGCTCGCGTCGGTGAAGACGGAGCCGGGGCTCACGCCGGTGAAGAAGGAGCCGCCCGCGCTGGTGACGACGGAGCTCGACGACGACGAAGTGGCCCTGGAATGGGCGCGCAGGGACTCCATAGCGATGGAGAAGGAGCGCCTGGAGAAGGCGAAGGAGCGCCAGCGCGCCGCCCTGCTTCGCTTCGCGGAACGTCGACGCGGCCGCGACGAAGGCGGAGTTGTCGTCATCTGTGACAGCGACGACGATGACGACGATGCGCCGCCACCAGTCTGCCATGGCGACGCCGGGCAGGGGTCCAGTAGGGGCGCCCGCGTCAAGGAGGAGAAGACCGACGACGACGATGGCGGCAACGGTGGCGACTTCAGCCAGTTTTTCCTTTAAATTAGTTTATGTATATGTGCTATGTAATGAAAATCCGCAAACTTCGACGAAATGTGCCGAAATTTATCGTGTTTGACCGAATTTTATCGTGTTTAAGCCGAACTTCGCCGAACTTCTTTTATTTTAAAACGTGCCTGGGACGACCCTGGGGCCGGCGGCTGGAGACCAACTCGGCTCCAGACCCAATTTTTGCACCGGCTCATGCCTAGACGGCGATTTTATGCGTCTTCTGAGGGGCCAACGACTGGAGATGCCCTGAGAGTGAGATGGAGCATGGGCGCCTACCTCAACGTTTGACCGACCCACTCGGCCGGTCGGACGGATTGCGGATTGGGTCGGGCACGGAGTAGGCTGGCTGGCTAGTGGTGGGTGGTGGGTGGTGGGTGGAGTAGGCTGGCTCGGCTCACTAGCTTGGATTCATTGCTGGGCTGATTGAAGATTGATTGCCCGTCTAGTGTCTTTGTCAAAAATGTCAAACCCTCCCATAGCCAAGGCCGAGCCATGGGGATTGGTTGGTGGGGGTGGCAATGTCAAACATGTGCTTCATAGTCATGGCCCTTCTCGGATGATTTAACTTTCTGTACCGTCTCCCTCAGTCCCTTTTTCTTTGATTTGATGGAAAATCAACCCCAAGTAATTTCAGGTGAAAGAAAAAAAACGATTCTTGCGCTTTGGGTTGGTGGGAACTCGGCACACCCATCCATCCCCTTGGTCCACGTCTTCATAGGTCCGAGCCCCATCATGAACGCACACACGCACACCCTACCCTTATGAGCACTTCTGAAAGATTCCTTACAAGGCAGCCCCGTCCCTGCGAGTTGGCCACTCAAGCTGGGCATCACGCGTCGGGCGCCCGGTTAAGAGCTCTTTCCAGTGATCCTCGCCATCATCAGAGAGCACTGGAGCAATATAACCATCGGAGGCAGGAGTATGGTCTTACCTTTCTATCGGAGGGCCTGAACCTATGTAACCCACATGTCTCGTGTCTCGCCATCCCGAGCAGTGCAGGCGCCTAAAGCTGGATGCCAGGAGCGGGTGGCCAACTTGTCAAGTAGGTGCTCACGGAGTTGTATGCATTTAGTTAGGAAGTCCATTCCAACTGCAGTGTGGTCGTTAGAGAAGGTGGATGGAGACCTTAATTACGCAGTGGTTTGGAGGAGGGGTGGGGGGCGCTTTTGGCAGAAATTGAGCAGCGGAGAGATGGTTTAGGAGTGTGGCATTTTTTTTGCCCACTTTTGAGGACAAATGGGCTAATTATTCGGATGTTCCAAAGAAAATTCGTGATTACAGACGTTTACAGAATAGGTTAGACGACTAGTAAAACTACTAATATATTTTTGGCATTAATTTTTAGTACTCCCTTCGATAAAAAAAAAGTGTCGGGCTTTCATTCAACTTTAGTTCAAATTTAAACTAAAGCCACGATACTTTTTTTAGATGGGAGGGAGTAGTAAAGAGGATTTTAGAGGAAGAAATATAAATGCTCCAGGCTTGCATGAATTTATAGCAAGCAGGCAAGGAGGCATGGACAATGGATATCCCCATCCAACCCCAGGCAAGTTCACTATTCACATTCAAGTGGATCCATCCATCCCTTTCTTTTCTTATGTACGCCAGGTCATGCATGATGATACTCGGATCCATCCACCTACGTATAACGTCGTATATACTATGTGTGTATGGCTAAGTATTGGTTTGACTTGCAAATATACTTTACTAGAGGTCACGTCTATTGAATCTGGCCATCTACCATGACCACAAAGTGACAAAAGCGCAAAGCCAAACGTGCTCCATCGGTCTCTTTCATGCTTGCCGTACCTGATAGTCGTCTACCAATAGCTTGATTCTAATCCAATTTTAGTTTCATGCTAATAATCACTGCACCGTTGTTTTTTTGCAAAAAAAAAGTCTGAGACAAACCGGCCCTTAAACTCCATATTCGCTCAAGTGGCACCAAATACAACTGGTGAAGCTCCCAAAAAAATTCCCTCATGATCACTGCAAAGCGGCCCTTAAGCTCCATATTCGCTCCTGCGAGAGACCGCCGCATCCACATTAAATTTTATCGTATTCACTGGCCGAGGTAGCCATGATTCAGCCTCTGCGTGGAAGGTTGCGCTGCACTTGCCGACGGTGTACGTATTAGCTCCAGCTCAGACAGAAAGCTTGCGATGAAGCGGTGGGTCGACATAGGGCTCTGAATCCTCATGGATCGCTTTCCTCCGAGTGCTCCACATCAACCACAGGGTGACAACCATCCTAGTGAACTCTTCTCGCGAAAGAGAGTCATGAAATTCAGTAGGGCAGGCCTCCAAGTTCCTCCATGCATTAAAACAGACAAGTTCTATGATGAAAATGTTCGAAATGTAATAATTTGTGTCCTATTTATACGAAAATCCGCCGTGTTTGCATGAATTTCGCCCGATTAGTTCAAACAATGATTGAAATGTGTGCTGCTAGCGTTAGATGGCCGGCTCTCGCATCCGTGTTCGCGAACTGATCCTCCTGTCCATGGACAGATGCCGGAGCAAATTTGCAGGTTAGGGTTGGAGATGCCCTTAGGGAGCCAGCTTGTGCCCCACTATTGCTTCTTGCGATAAATGAAGTGCATATTTGCATTTACTTAGGGCCCAACTCATGGCCCATTCGGTACACATAACATCTTAGGCCTCGGCCAAATTCGGGTCCAAATGCACAAATTTATGCAAAGAAGGGTTCAAAATTACCTGGGAGCAACAAATCAAGGAGTACTCCTTGCGCAGGGCCTCGACAAGGGTCACTTTTTGTGGGTTGTGAGTATGCCACCTGGCGCGCTCTCTCCCGATTTTCATTTTTATTTTTCTATACGCGTTTTCGAATTTTAGATGACTTTTTTTTCGTTTTTGTCACTTTTGGGGGGTTTGCCCGGTTTTCTCTAGGTTTTGCACAAAAAACATTTCAAAAAACAAATGGAGCAAAAAAATGTGTTTTCTTTTTGGTTTTCTTCCGCAAGAGACACAAATTTACTTCTCGTGGAGGCACAGATTTGCTTCCTCGTGCCTTTTGAAAAAGAAAAAAAAACGCATTCTTTTGCCACTGTGAGAGGCACACATTTACTTCTCTTGGAGGCAAATTTTCTTCCGCGTCAGGCACAACAACTGTGCCTCTCGAAAAAGAAAAAACATGTATTTTTTTCCTTCTACGAGAGGCATGGATTTACTTCTTATGGAGGCACAGATTTGCTTTCGCAAGAGGCACAACTGTGCATCTTGGAAAAGGAAAAAAAACACGGTTTTCCCCTTTTGTGAGAGGAACAAATTTACTTCTCATGAAGACACAAATTTACTTCCGGAAGAGGCACTCAAAAAAGGAAAAAACACATTTTTTCCGTGAGAGGCACATATTTGCTTAAATAGAGGCATAGATTTGCTTTCGAGAGCAGTGCCTCTTCGGAAAAGGAAAAGGAGGTGAAGAAAAAACCATGGTCCCGATTCAGTTTTTTCGTACGGGTTTTTTCGTGTAAAAAAAGTTTGTCGAAACCTATCAACATTGGATCTAATCTCAAAGAACTCAACATGAGGAATCCAATGATGAAAACGGTTTAGGATTTGGATGCACGGTTAAAGAGATAAACGTTTTGAATAAATGAATCTATGAAAGGCTGCGACAAGTGACGCATATGCAATGCGCCGCTCTTCACAACCCGTGAAGTTGGGAGTGACCTTTGCAAAAAGTACTTCTTAGTGATTTCAAAATCACATACTAAAAGTTTTAGTGTGTATAGGTCGGTCTCAACGAGTTACCAAGCCTGATTTCTTGGCCTAGACTGAATGCCAACACTTTTGTTTTCTACTGGGGATACCCTATTTTCATTAATTGCTCATATGAAAATACGTTGTCTGAAATACAAACAACACCTAGAGGAGATAGGAAAAAGAGAGCGAGTTGGAGCAGCTGGTAGGAAACCCACTACGAGCAACCAATATTGAATTACTCGGTACATGCAAAGTTCTGAGATGGCAAAAGACAATAGCCGGGAACAACATGCATCCAACATATCCTCAGAACATAGGCGATGAAACTACAACACATGAGCGCCACACCAAACATAAGCAACATCACTTCAGATGCTTGCACCAGAGCTTGACCTTGTTGGTTCATTATTTCGACAGTAATCTCAATGGTTGTCACGCGTAGCAGGAAGACCCGACGGAATTCACATAAGGCAATTTATCTAGGTTGGGCCCCTCATGATAAGGTAACACCCTACTCCTACTTTGATTGTATTAATGATCAGCATCGTATGAGAACTAGTATAGGGTGTACAAATGCAGATGCCACTAGGATCACACGGGTGTGAGGATCACGCTAGTGTAGTGTCAAAAACGTTCTTATATTATGGGACGGAGGGAGTACTAGCTAGCCCTAGCCTTACCTTATTTAGGGGTCAAATGCTAGGGTTTACAGTACTCCAGGGTCTGGCAAGATCCTTCGAGACAACTCGCCTATTGCGAGTCCTTGGTCACGCTCACCTCTGCCGCCTCTCAACATGGGTCGTCGTGCAGTGGCGAAGGGACTATCATTTTTCCTTGAAAAAAACATTTTGTGCACTGATTTCTTATTAGTTTCCGGGGTTTAAAATGTGAAACAAGTTCTTGTCTGATTTTCATACGTTTATGCTTACCATATTTTCTGATTTTTATGTTTTTTTTAAATATTCACATATTTCCTTTTTAGAAATTCCATGATTTTTAAAAATGGGTGAAAATGATTTTTTGTTACTTTGTTTTGTTTTATTTTCGTTCTTATTTCTTTATTCATGGTGTATAAAAAGTTCATAGTGTTTTTTAAAAGTGGTAATATCACAAGTGGCGCTTAAACTTGCCATCAATGTTCACTTTAATGCATGAAGTTGAAACATATGCCGAACTGGTTCTAGAACTTGGCACAAGCGTGTAAATATATACGGTGTTAATCCAATCCGTAGAAGTGTAATGCATAGGTGTCATGGTCTAGAGCATCCAAGAGAAAATTGTGGATTGCCGAGTGACCGAGTCTGTGAAGGTTTGAAAGTCACCTGAAGACTTACCACGAGTGATTGAGTGAGGTCTGTGTGACCTTAGCTCAAGGAGAATACGGTGAGGACTGTGTGTCTGGGACTGGGTGTCCTCAGGTTTAAATACGTAATTGCTCCAACTAGACGTACAACGGTCACAGCAGTTGGAACTAGTCTACCAAATCATTGTCTTCACCAAGCTACTAGTTCTATTTCATCAACCCTTTATTTCCCCATTCATGTGTTGAAGTACTTTGATTGTTACTGTTTGAAGACTTTGACTGACGACTTTCTCAATTTCCTCAATCCTAATTCTTCAGTCACTTTGTCTTTAGCCTGCTTATCCTGTGTTTACGCTTTTTGTACTCTGTGCTTGTTTTCATTTCATCATGACGACGGTGCTACTACTCTTTTATGCTTGCATCTGAGTACTTATTCCGCTGCTAAGTAGTTCGTGCTTAGGAATTTCCTCACCCTGAAATTTCTCAATGACGAATTTGTAAAAATCACCTATTCACCCTCCTTCTAGTCGATATAACACACTTTCAATATGCAAAGCCATAAGCTTGGGGATGCTATGTTTGATGAAGATAATATTTTTAGTCCCCAAAGATATGATGTGTGATACGTCTCCAACGTATCTATAATTTTTTTATTTCTCCATGCTATTATATTATCTATTTTGGATGTTAATGGGCTTATTTTTACACTTATATATTATTTTTGGGACTAACCTATTAACCGGAGGCCCAGCCCAAATTGTTGTTTTTTTGCCTATTTCAGTGTTTCATAGAAAAGGAATATCAAACGAAGTCCAAACGGAATGAAACCTTCGGGAACGTGATTTTCTCAACAAACGTGATTCAGGAGACTTGGAGTGGGCGTCAAGAAACAATCGAGGAGGCCATGAGGCAGGGGGCGCGCCCTCCACCCTCGTGGGCCCCTCGTTGCTCCACCGACCTACTTCTTCCTCCTATAACACACTTTTGCGGTGCTCGATCCCAGTGACAGAAAGGGAAACGACACATATTGTATTGTTGGCATCGAGGATAAAAAGATGGGGTTTACATCATATTGCATGAGTTTATCCCAATACATCATGTCATCTTGCTTAAGGTGTTACTCTGTTCTTATGAACTTAATACTCTAGATGCATGCTAGATAGCGGTCGATGTGTGGAGTAATAGTAGTAGATGCAGGCAGGAGCCGGTCTACTTGTCACGGACGTGATGCCTATATACATGATCATGCCTAGATATTCTCATAATTATTTGCTTTTCTATCAATTGCTCGACAGTAATTTGTTCACCCACCGTAATACTTATGCTATCTTGAGAGAAGTCACTAGTGAAACCTATGGCCCCCGGGTCTATTTTCCATCATACAAGTTTCCAATCTATTTTATTTTGCAATCTTTACTTTCAATCTATATCATAAAAATACCAAAAATATTTATCTTATTATTATCATCTCTATCAGATCTCACTCTTGCAAGTGGCCGTGAAGGGATTGACAACCCCTTTATCGCGTTGGTTGCGAGGTTCTTATTTGTTTGTGTAGGTACGAGGTGACTCGCGCGTGGTCTCCTACTGGATTGATACCTTGGTTCTCAAAAACTGAGGGAAATACTTACGCTACTTTACTGCACCACTCTTTCCTCTTCAAGGAAAAACCAACATAGTGCTCAAGAGGTAGCAAGAAGGATTTCTCGCGCCGTTGCCGGAGAGATCTACGCCAAGTCAAGACATACCAAGTACCCATCACAACTCTTATCCTTCGCATTACATTATTTGCCATTTGACTCTCGTTTTCCTCTCCCCCACTTCACCCTTGCCGTTTTATTCGCCCTCTTTTTCATTCGCCCTTTCTTTTGCTTGCTTCGTTGTTATGGCTAGTCCTTTATCTACTCCTTTGTCTCTCGAGAATGAAGTTCTTAATTTTAAAGAAAGGGAGGGAGAAAATCTAAAAGATGCTTGGTACAGAATTTGCAATGCGCAAAATAGATCTACTAGGAAGCAATCTACTTCTGTTCTTCTTCGCAATTTTTATGTAGGCATCACGCCTTGGAATAGATATATTCTTGATACCATTACCGGAGGAAATTTCTTGGGTAGCCATACTTTTGATTCTTATAATGCTATGATAGATTTGTTTGGCCCACCACCTCTTTTGGTTAATGGCACTATTATAACTTTGGAACATGTGATGCAAAGGCTCGATATTATTGAAAATAAAGTTGCCACTTTGAATTGATTGAGAATTTGGATAAAAAGATCCACAACCAAATTACCCAATATGGATCTAAGGTAGGAGTTACGCTGAAATTTTTTAAAGAAAAAGAACCCGTTGTTAATGAAAGAATAGACCAAGATTCCACTAGAATTGATAAACTTGAGGATATTATTACCAACTTGGGGTCCGCTTTTTCTGCCGTAAGGAATACTTCAAACCCTCCTACCAAAGTTGCCAAACTAATGTACGTTCCTAAGAATAAGGGTGAAACTTCTAGTAAGGAAAATACGGATCTCAAATCCATAAGTGTTCACCCCAACTTTCTCACTATCATTAAGGAACCTTTTGCTGCTAATGGTTTTCTCGATTTCGTGCCTAGAAGTTTGATAATTAATAAAAAGTAAGAAACCCCTAAGAGTTATAGGTGTCTTATTGAAGAATTGCCTACCAAAGATGGCAATACCTAGATCTATCTTTGCTTTTATGCCTAGCTAGGGGCGTTAAACGATAGCGCTTGTTGAGAGGCAACCCAATTTTATTTTTATTCCTTGCTTTTTGAACCTATTTAGTAATAAATAATTTATATAGCCTCTGTTTTGGTTGTGTTTTTTGTGTTTAATTAGTGTTTGTGCCAAGTAGAACCGTTGGGAAGACTTGGGGAAAGTCTTTTTGATCTTGCTGTAAAAAAAAGAAACTTTAGCGCTCACGAGAATTGCTGCCATTTTTTATTCGAGAGTGATATTTAGTTAATTATTTTTGCAGATGATTAATAGAAAAATTCCTCACGTCCAGAAATTTATTTTAGAATTTTTGGGGTTCTAGAAGTGGTCGAAATCTACATATTACTATAGACTGTTCTGTTTTTAACAGATTCTGTTTTTCGTGTGTTGTTTGCTTATTTTGATGAATCTATGGCTAGTAATAGAGTTTATGAACCATAGAGAAGTTGGAATACAGTAGGTTTAACACCAATATAAATCAAGAATGAGTTCATTACAGTACCTTGAAGTGGTGGTTTGTTTTCTTTCACTAACGGAGCTCACGAGATTTTCTATTTTGTGTTTTGT
The DNA here is from genome assembly GCF_018294505.1 of Triticum aestivum. NCBI lineage: Eukaryota > Viridiplantae > Streptophyta > Magnoliopsida > Poales > Poaceae > Triticum > Triticum aestivum. Next base: position 3,566,476 of record NC_057806.1, read on the forward strand.
GTTGTGAAGTTTTCAAGTTTTGGGTAGAGATTCGATGGATTATGGAACAAGGAGTGGCAAGATCCTAAGCTTGGGGATGCCCAAGGCACCCCAAGGTAAAATCCAAGGACACCAAAAAGCCTAAGCTTGGGGATGCCCCGGAAGGCATCCCCTCTTTCGTCTTCGTCTATCAGTAACTTTACTTGGAGCTATATTTTTATTCGCCACATTATATGTGTTTTGCTTGGAGCATCTTGTATGATTTGAGACTTTGCTTTTTAATTTTCCACAATCATCCTTTTTGTAACCTTTTGAGAGAGACACACATGAATGGGAATTTATTAGAATACTCTATGTGCTTCACTTATATCTTTTGAGCTTTATAGTTTTTGCTCTAGTGCTTCACCTATATCTTTTAGAGCATGGTGGTTGATACGTCTCCAACGTATCTATAATTTTTGATTGTTCCATGCTATTATATTATATGTTTTGGATGTTTATGGGCTTTATTAAACACTTTTATATTAATTTTGGGACTAACCTATTAACCCAGAGCCCAGTGCTAGTTTCTATTTTTTTCCTTGTTTCAGTATTTCGCAGAAAAGGAATATCAAATGGAGTCTGAACGGAATGAAACTTTTGGGAGCGTGATTTTTGGAACGAACGTGATCCAGGAGAGTTGGAGTTGAAATCAAAGCTTCAAGGTGGCCACGAGGTAGGGAGGCATGCCTGCCCCCTAGGCGCGCCCCCACCCTCATGGGCCCCTCGTGGCTCCCCTGACCAACTTCTTTCGCCTATATATGTCCATATACCCTAAAAACATCGAAGAGCGGAATAGATCGGGAGTTCCGCCTCCAGAAGCCTCCGTAGCCACTGAAAACCAATCTAGACCCGTTCTGGCACCATGCCGGACGGGGGAATCCCTCTCCGGTGGCCATCTTCATCATCCCGTTGCTCTCCATGACGAGGAGGGAGTAGTTCACCCTCGGGGCTGAGGGTATGTACCAGTAACTATGTGTTTGATCTCTCTCTCTCTCTTGTGTTCTTGAGGTGGTAGACTTGATGTATCACGAGCTTTGCTATTATAGTTGGATCTTATGATGTTTCTCCCCCTCTACTCTCTTGTAATGGATTGAGTTTTCCCTTTGAAGTTATCTTACCGGATTGAGTCTTTAAGGATTTGAGAACACTTGATGTATGTCTTGCATGTGCATATCTGTGGTGACAATGGGATATCACGTGATCCACTTGATGTATGTTTTGGTGATCAACTTGCAAGTTCCGTGACCTCGTGAACTTATGCATAGGGGTTGGCACACGTTTTCGTCTTGACTTTCTGGTAGAAACTTTGGGGCACTCTTTGAAGTTCTTTGTGTTGGTTGAATAGATGAATCTGAGATTGTGTGATGCATATCGTATAATCATACCCAGAGATACTTGAGGTAACACTGGAGTATCTAGGTGACATTAGGGTTTTGGTTGATTTGCGTCTTAAGGTGTTATTCTAGTACGAACTCTAGGATAGATCGAACGGAAAGAATAGCTTCATGTTATTTTACTACGGACTCTAGGATAGATCGAACGGAAAGAATAACTTTGAGGTGGTTTCGTACCCTACCATAATCTCTTCGTTTGTTCTCCGCTATTAGTGACTTTGGAGTGACTCTTTGTTGCATGTTGAGGGATAGTTATATGATCCAACTATGTTATTATTGTTGAGAGAACTTGCACTAGTGAAAGTATGAACCCTAGGCCTTGTTTCAAAGCATTCCAATACCGTTTACGCTCACTTTTATCATTAGTTACCTTGCTGTTTTTATATTTTCAGATAACAAATACCCATATCTACTATCCATATTGCACTTGTATCACCATCTCTTCACCGAACTAGTGCACCTATACAATTTACCATTGTATTGGGTGTGTTGGGGACACAAGAGACTCTTTGTTATTTGGTTTCAGGGTTGTTTGACAGAGACCATCTTCATCCTACGCCTCCCACGGATTGATAAACCTTAGGTCATCCACTTGAGGGAAATTTGCTACTGTCCTACAAACCTCTGCACTTGGAGGCCCAACAACGTCTACAAGAAAAAGGTTGTGTAGTAGACATCAAGCTTTTTTCTAGCGCCGTTGCCGGGGAGGTTAGTGCTTGAAGGTATATCTTTAGATCTTGCAATCGAATCTTTTAGTTTCTTGTTTTAGCACTAGTTTAGTTTATAAAAGAAAACTACAAAAAATGGAATTGAGTTTGCCTCATACGCTTCATCTTTTTAATATCTTTCGTGAGAACGATGGAAAGGAAAATTGTGCTCAAATGCTAGAAGAAGAAGTCTATAAAATGTTTGGCACTAAATCTTTGAATGATGAGCATGACTGCAATGTTGTTAGTATGAACTCTTTGAATATCCATAGTACTAATGATGATTGCACTAGTCATGATGAAAATATCTCTTATAAGCATGTCGATTTTTGTGGAGTGCATAGAGTTTGCATGTACATACCAAACAGGGAAGGTAGATTTTGCAAGAGGCATAAGTATTTGGAAACTAAATGGTTGCAAGAAAGGCTAGATGTTTGTGCTAAAAATTTAAACTTTCTTAGTCGTACTTGTGAACTTTGCAATGAACGTGATCATTTCAGTACCCAATGCAAATTGTTTCATGATCATATCACATCCAAAAATTGTGATGACTTGATTTCCCTTGCACATCATAATGAACTTAGTTTGCTCTTGGGTCATGAAGAAATGAAACGTATATCTAAGGTTATTCCATAATTTGCCCTTGATAGAGTTCTTAATTTTGATCTAGAGGAAATTTATATGTATTGTGCGGTGAATTGCATTGAAAATCCTTATATTGCCAAGTATATAAAGAAAAGAAAACAAATATAAGATGAAGATAATACTAATGAAAGGGAAGAGACTTCCCAATATCCTCCTATTATTTCTTATGATGAATCAGATAACGAGGAGGAGCCTTCTATCCAACCAATCTCATCAGTAAGGAGCTCCAAAAAGAGGGTTAAATCCACACATGATGTGAAGAAGAAGAAGAAAAGACGGAGAAGCAAAGGTAAAAAGGTATCCCTCCCAAATGATGTTGCTCCTATTACTCATTGTGATTATGATAATTGCTCCCATACTATTAATAATGAGAGTGATTATGCTTATAATATGAAAAGGCCCAAGCTTGGGGATTCTATGTTTGATGAGAATGACATGTTTGAGAATATATTTGCTGCAATTAATATCTGTCCCAAGCTTGGGGAGGCTATGTTTAATGAAGATGATATTTTTAGCCTCCCAAGTTTTGATGAGCAAATTTATTATGATGATAGCATGCCTCCTATTTATGATGATTATTGCGATAACACTTATGCTATAAAGATTAGTGATGATTATATTTATAAAACTTGTCATGATTATGATTACCCTTTTTCTGAATACTACTCTTTTAATGTGGAAACAATTTGTAGTATTTGAGTTTCTTATGATACTCCCACTATTCCGAATGAGAAGAATTTTGATTATGTGGAGAGTAGTAAATTTTCTATGCTTATAGATCATGAAAGCAATGCTTTATGTGATGGTTATATTGTTGAATTCATTCATGATGCCACTGAAAATTATTATGAGGGAAGAACATATGCTTGTAGGAATTGCAATAATATCAAGTTTCCTCTCTATGTGCTTAAAGTTTCGAAGTTATGCTTGTGTTGGCCCTCCTATGCTAGTTGATTATTGTTTCCATAAGTTGTTTGCTCACAAAATCCCTATGCATAGGAAGAGGGTTAGACTTAAATGTGCTAGTTATATTCTTCATGATGCTCCCGTTATGTCTCAATTCTTACCTTTGTGAGCATCATTGAAATCATCATGCCTAGCTAGGGGCGTTAAACGTTAGCGCTTGTTGGGAGGCAACCCAATTTTATTTTTGTTCCTGTTTAGTAATAAATAAATAATATATCCTCTGTTATGATTGTGTTTTTTATTTTTTAATTAGTGTTTGTTCCAAGTAAAGCCTTTAGGATCTTCTTGGGTGATTGTTATTTGATCTTGCTGTAAAAAATAGAAAGTATGCGCTCACGAGAATAATTTTCATTTTCTACCAGAGAGCGATAAAATACCAATTCCACTTGACGTAGGTTAACAAACAAATTGCCTAGGACTTCATAATTTCTCAGGATTTTTGGAGTTACAGAAGTATTCGAAACCTACAGATTACTACAGACTGTTCTATTTTTGACAGATTCTGTTTTCTATGTGTTGTTTGCTTATTTTGATGAATCTATGAGTAGTATCGGAGGGTATGAACCACAGGTAAGTTGGAATACAGTAGATATTACACCAATATGAATTTAGAATGAGTTTACAACAGTACCTAAGTGGTGATTTACTTTCTTATACTAACGGAGCTTACGAGTTTTCTGTTAAGTTTTGTGTTGTGAAGTTTTCAAGTTTTGGGTAAAGATTCGATGGACTATGGAATAAGGAGTGGAAAGAGCCTAAGCTTGGGTATGCCCAAGGCACACCAAGGTAATATTCAAGGACAACCAAAATCCTAAGCTTGGGGGTGCCCCGGAAGGCATCCCCTCTTTTGTCTTCGTTCATCGGTAACTTTACTTGGAGCTATATTTTTATTTACCACATGATATGTGTTTTGCTTGGAGCGTCATTTTATTTTATTTAGTTGTGCTTGCTGTTTGAATAAAATACCAAGATCCGAAATTCTTAAATGTTAGAGAGTCTTCACATAGTTGGATAATTATTCGACTACTCATTGATCTTCACTTATATCTTTCGGAGTAGTTTATTGTTGCTCTAGTGCTTAACTTATATCTTTTTAGAGCACGGTGGTGGTTTTATTTTATAGAAATAGATGAACTCTCATGCTTCACTTATATTATTTTGAGAGTCCTAAACAGCATGGTAATTTGCTTTGATTATGAATTTAGTCCTAATATGATGGGCATCCAAGAGGGATATAATAAAAACTTTCACATAAAGTGCATTGAATACTATGAGAAGTTTGATACTTGATGATTGTTTTGAGATATGAGGATGGTAATATTAGAGTCATGCTAGTGAGTAGTTGTGAATTTGAGAGATACTTGTGTTAAAGTTTGTGATTCCTGTAGCATGCACGTATGGTGAATCGTTATGTGATGAAGTCGAAGCATGATTTATTTATTGATTGTCTTCCTTATGAGTGGCGGTCGAGGACGCGCGATGGTCCTTTCCTACCAATCTATCCCCCTAGGAGCATGCACGTAGTACTTTGTTTCAATAACTAATAGATTTTTGCAATAAGTATGTGAGTTCCTTATGACTAATGTTGAGTCCATGGATTATACGCACTCTCACCCTTCCACCATTGCTAGCCTCTCTAGTACAGCACAACTTTCAGCGGTATCATAAACCCACCATATAACTTCCTCAAAATAGCCACTATACCTACCTATTATGGCATTTCCATAGCCATTCCGAGATATATTGCCATGCAACTTTCCACCGTTCCGTTTGTTATGACATGCTTCATCATTGTCATATTGCTTCGCATGATCATGTAGTTGACATCATATTTGGATCATTGTCTTACTGCACCACCCTTTCCTCTTCGAGGGAAAACCAACGCAGTGCTCAAGAGGTAGCAATGTGAAAATTTGTTATAATGATTGCATGCCTCCTATTTATGATGATTATAATGATGAAAGTGGATTTGGAGAGGTCATGACTTCATTTAGTGATGAATCCACCATTTTGGACGAGGCTTCAATTGACTGTGATAACAAACTTGCTATCTGATACGTCTCCAACATATCTATAATTTTTGATTGCTCCATGCTATATTATCTACTGTTTTGGATGTTTATGGGCTTTATTATACACTTTTATATCATTTTTGGGACTAACCTATTAACCCAGAGCCCAGCCCAGAATTGCTGTTTTTTTGCCTATTTTAGTATTTCGAGGAAACAGAATATCAAACGGAGTCCAAACGGAATGAAACCTTCGGGAACGTGATGTTCTCACCGAACGTGATCCAGGAGACTTGGACCCTACTCCAAGAAGTTTCCGGGGAGGTCACGAGGGTGGAGGGCGTGCCCCCCCTGGGCGCCCCCCTGCCTCGTGGGCCCCTCGAAGCTCCACCGACGTGCTTCTTCCGCCTATATATCTCCATATACCCTAAAAACATCCGTGAGCACAATAGATCGGGAGTTCCGCCGCCAGAAGCCTCCATAGCCACCGAAAACCAATCTAGACCCGTTCCGGCGCCCTACCGGAGGGGGCAATCCCTCTCCGGTGGTCATCTTCATCATCCCGGTGCTCTCCATGACGAGGAGGGAGTAGTTCTCCCTCGGGGCTGAGGGTATGTACCAGTAGCTATGTGTTCGATCTCTCTCTCTCTCTCTCGTGTTCTTGAGATGATACGATCTTGATATATCGCGAGCTTTGCTATTATAGTTGGATCTTATGTTTCTCCTCCCCCTCTTCTCTCTTGTAATGAATTGAGTTTTCCCCTTGATGTAATCTTATCGGATTGAGTCTTTAAAGACTTGAGAACACTTGATGTATGTCTTGCCGTGGATATCTGTGGTGACAATGGGATACCACGTGCCACTTGATGTATGTTTTGGTGACCAACTTGCGGGTTTTGTGACATTGGGAACCTATGCATAGGGGTTGGCACACGTTTTCATCGTGATTCTCCGGTAGAACTTTGGGGCACTCTTTGAGGTACTTTGTGTTGGATGAATAGATGAATCTGAGATTGTGTGACACATATCGTATAATCATACCCACGCATACTTGAGGTGACATTGGAGTATCTAGGTGACATTAGGGTTTTGATTGATTTGTGTCTTAAGGTGTTATTCTAGTACGAACTCTAGGGCTGTTTGTGACACCTATAGGAATAGCCCAACAGATTGATTGGAAAGAATAACTTTGAGGTGGTTTCGTACCCTACCATAATCTCTTCGTTCATTCTCCGCTATTAGTGACTTTGGAGTGACTCTTTGTTGCATGTTGAGGGATAGTTATGTGATCCAATTATGTTAGTATTGTTGAGGGAACTTACACTAGTGAAAGTATGAACCCTAGGCCTTATTTCCTATCATTGCAATACCGTTTACGCTCACTTTTACCATTAGTTACCTTGCTGTTTTTATAATTTCAGATTACAAATACCTTTATCTACCATCCATATTGCACTTGTATCACCATCTCTTCGCCGAACTAGTGCACCTATACAATTTACCATTGTATTGGGTGTGTTGGGGACACAAGAGACTCTTTGTTATTTGGTTGCAGGGTTGCTTGAGAGAGACCATCTTCATCCTACGCCTCCTACGGATTGATAAACCTTAGGTCATCCACTTGAGGGAAATTTGCTACTGTCCTACAAACCTCTGCACTTGGAGGCCCAACAACGTCTACAAGAAGAAGGTTGTGTAGTAGACATCAAGCTCTTTTCTGGCGCTGTTGCCGGGGAGGCAAGGAAAACGGCACTAACACACCCCGTCAACTAAGCTCTTTTCTGGCGCCGTTGCCGGGGAGGTGAGTGCTTGAAGGTATATCTTTAGATCTTGCAATCGAGTCTTTTAGTTTCTCGTTTTATCACTAGTTTAGTTTATAAAAGAAAACTATAAAAAATGGAATTGAGTTTGTCTCATACGCTTCATCTTTTTAATATCTTTCGTGAGTATGATGGAAAGGATAATTGTGCTCAAGTGCTAGAAGAAGAAATCTATAAAATGTTTGGCACTAAATATTTGAATGATGAGCATGATTGCAATGTTGTTAGTATGAATTCTTTGAATATACATGATGCTAATGATATGCAAAGCCACAAGCTTGGGGAAGCTATGTTTGATGAAGATGATATTTTTTGTCCCCCAAGCTTTGATGAGCAAATTTACTATGATGAAAGCATGCCTCCTATCTATGATGATTATTGTGATGACACGTATGCTTTAAAGAATAATGATAACCATGAAACTTGTCATCTTGATCTTAATTTCAATCACATGATAGTTATTTTGTTGAGTTTGCTCCCACTATTATTCATGAGAAGGTAATAATATTTCTATGCTTATAGATCATGAAAGGAATGCTTTAGGTGCTGGTTATATTGTTGAATTCGTTCATGATGCTGCTGAAAATTATTATGAGGGAGGAATATATGCTTGTAGGAATTGCAATAATATCAAGTTTCCTCTCTATGTGCTTAAAGTTTTAAAGTTATGCTTGTTTTGCCCTCCTATGCTAGTTGATTATTGTTCCCACAAATTGTTTGCTCACAAAATCCCTATGCATAGGAAGCATGTTAGACTTAAATGTGCTAGTAATATTCTTCACGGTGCTCTCTTTATGTTTCAATTCTTATCTTTTATGTGAGCATCATTGAAATCATCATGCCTAGCTAGGGGCGTTAAACGATAGCGCTTGTTGGGAGGCAACCCAATTTTATTTTTGTTCCTTACTTTTTGTTCCTGTTTAGTAATAAATAATTCATCTAGCCTCTGCTTAGATGTGGTTTTATGCTTTTAGTTAGTGTTTGTGCCAAGTAGAACCTTTGGGAAGACTTGGGCGAAGTCTTGTTGATCATGCTGTAAAAAAACGGAAACTTTAGCGCTCATGAGAATTGCTGCCATTTTTATTTGGAGAGTGCTATTTAGTTAATTCTTTTTTCAGATGATTAATAGATACATTCGAAGGGGAGCCTTGGCGCAGTGGTAAAGCTGCTGCCTTGTGACCATGAGGTCACGGGTTCAAGTCCTGGAAACAGCCTCTTACAGAAATGTAGGGAAAGGTTGCGTACTATAGACCCAAAGTGGTCGGACCCTTCCCCGACCCTGCGCAAGCGGGAGCTACATGCACCGGGCTGCCCTTTTTTTTAATAGATACATTCCTCAGGTCCAGCAATTTATTTGAGAATTTTGTGAGTTCCAGAAGTATACGTTTGATCCAGATTACTACAGACTGTTCTGTTTTTGACAGATTCTGTTTTTCATGTGTTGTTTACTTATTTTGATGAATCTATGGCTAGTAAAAGAGTTTATAAACCATAGAGAAGTTGGAATACAGTAAATTTAACACCAATATAAATAAAGAATGAGTTCATTACAGTACCTTGAAGTGGTCTTTTGTTTTCTTTCGCTAACGGAGCTTACGAGTTTTCTGTTAAGTTTTGTGTTGTGAAGTTTTCAAGTTTTGGGTAAGGATTCGATGGACTATGGAATAAGGAGTGGCAAGAGCCTAAGCTTTAGGATGCCCAAGGCACCCCAAGGTAATATTCAAGGATAGCCAAGAGCCTAAGCTTGGGAATGCCCCGGAAGGCATCCCCTCTTTCGTCTTTGTTCATCGGTAACTATACTTGGAGATATATTTTTATTCGCCACATGATATGTGTTTTGCTTGGAGCGTCAATTTATTTTGTTAGGATTTGCTTGCTGTTATTTAGAAAAAAATTTTGCATCTTTTATTCCAATAAAAGTGGCATTGATAGCCTTTACTATGCCTATTTTAGAAGTCCACATGTTGCTGTTTGAAAACAGAAAGTTTACCGCTGTTGCAATAATTCCCAAGAAAAGTCGGAATGTGATAAAATGTTGAAAACTTTTGCATAGTAAGCTCTGATAAATTTACTACAGTGTGAATTTTATTTCATAATTGTTGGAGCTAGGGAAGTATGGATGTTGCTGCATTCTTTACAGACTATCCTGTCTAGGCAGATTGCTGTTATGTTTGCATTGTTTGCATATGTTTGCTTCTTTAATGATTCTATTTGAGGATAGGACTATTAAATATGCAGAGGCATTTAGTATGCAATGTTGAATAATAATTTTAGTGATTTGCTACAGTAGAGTATGATAAGGTTTTTGCAATGGTTTATACTAACTTATCTCACGAGTCATTGTTGAGTTTTGTGTGGATGAAGCTTTTGAGATTTAGGGAGCCCGTGATATGAGAGGAATTAAGGAGACACAAAAGCTCAAGCTTGGAGATGCCCAAGGCACCCCAAGATAATATTTCAAGAAGTCTCAAGCGTCTAAGCTTGGGGATGCCCCGGTTGGCATCCCACCTTTCTTCTTCAACGATTATCGGTTAGTATCGGTTAATCCTAAGTTTTTGCTTCTTCACATGATGTTTGCTATTCTTAGAATGTCATTTTATTTTGCTTTGCTTTCTGTTTGAATAAAATACCAAGATCTGAAATTATTAAATGTTAGAGAGTCTTCACATAGTTGCATAATTATTCAAGTACTCATTGATCTTCACTTATATCTTTCGGAGTAGTTTGTCATTTGCTCTAGTGCTTCACTTATAACTTTTAGAGCATGGTCGTAGTTTTATTTTGAAGAAATAGATGAACTCTCATGCTTCACTTAGATTATTTTGAGAGTCTTAAATAGCATGGTAATTTGCTTAAAATCCTAATATGCTTGGTATACAAGATTAATAATAAAATTCTCTTATGCGTGTGTTGAATACTAAGAGAAGTTTGATACTTGATGATTGTTTTGAGATATGAGAATGGTAATATTAGAGCCATGCTAGTTGAGTAGTTGTGAATTTGAGAAATACTTGTGTTGAAGTTTGTGATTCCCGTAGTATGCACGTATGGTGAACCGTTATGTGATGAAGTCGGAGCATGATTTTTTATTGATTGTCTTCCTTATGAGTGGCGGTCGGGGACGAGCAATGGTCTTTTCCTACCAATCTACCCCCCTAGGAGCATGCATGTAATACTTTGTTTCGATAACTAATAGATTTTTGCAATAAGTATGTGAGTTCTTCATGACTAATGTTGAGTCCATGGATTATACGCACTCTTGCCCTTCCACCATTGCTAGCCTCTCTAGTACCGCGCAACTTTCGCCGGTACCATAAACCCACCATTTACCTTCCTCAAAACAGCCACCATACCTACCTATTATGGCATTTCCATAGCCATTATGAGATATATTGCCATGCAACTTTTCACCGTTCCGTTTATTATGACACGCTCCATCATTGTCATATTGCTTTGCATGATCATGTAGTTGACATCATATTTGTGGCAAAGCCACCGTTCATAATTCTTTCATACATGTCACTCATGAGTCATTGCACATCCCGGTATACCGCCGGAGGCATTCATATAGAGTCACATCTTGTTCTAAGTATCGAGTTGTAATTCTTGAGTTGTAAGTAAATAAAAGTGTGATGATCATCATTACTAGAGCATTATCCCAGTAAGGAAAGGATGATGGAGACTATGATTCCCCCACAAGTCGGGATGAGACTCCGGACGAAAATAAGAAAATAAAATAGGCCAAAGAAGCCCAAATAAAACAAGAAGAGAAAAGGGGCCATAAAAAAGAGAAGGCCCAAATAAAAAAATAAAAAATGAGAGAAAAAGAGAGAAGGGGCAATGATACTATCCTTTTACCACACTTGTGCTTCAAAGTAGCACCATGATCTTCATGATAGAGAGTCTCCTATGTTGTCACTTTCATATACTAGTGGAAATATTTCATTATAGAACTTGGCTTGTATATTCCAATGATGGGCTTCCTCAAAATTTCCTAGGTCTTCATGAGAAAGCAAGTTGGATGCACACCCACTAGTTTCTTTTGTTGAGCTTTCATACATTTATAGCTCTAGTGCATCCGTTGCATGAAAATCCCTACTCACTCACATTGATATCTATTAATGGGCATCTCCATAGCCCGTTGATACGCCTAGTTGATGTGAGACTATCTTCTCCTTTTTGTCTTCTCCACAACCACCACTCTATTCCACCTATAGTGCTATATCCATGGCTCACGCTCATGTATTGCGCGAAGATTGAAAAAGTTTGAGAACATCAAAAGTATGAAACAATTGCTTGGCTTGTCATCGGGGTTGTGCATGATTTAAATATGTTGTGTGGTGAAGATGGAGCATAGCCAGACTATATGATTTTGTAGGGATAACTTTCTTTGGCCATGTTATTTTGAGAAGACATAATTGCTTAGTCAGTATGCTTGAAGTATTATTATTTTTATGTTAATATGAACTTTTGTCTTGAATCTTTCGGATCTGTATATTCATGCCACAATTAAGAAGAATTACATTGAAATTATGCCAAGTAGCACTCCGCATAAAAAATTCTGTATTTATCATTTACCTACTCGAGGACGAGCAGGAATTAAGCTTGGGGATAATTCCTTTCCATTGTTTTGTTAATCTGATAGACACCTTTTCCTTTCCATTGTTTTGTTTAACCTTTCTTGTGATCAATACGATCTAAGCAGTAATAATTCCGTGCTTATGTAAACACATCGGTGTACAATTCTGTCAGTAAGACCCTGTTACTTTTGTTGATAACATTCTGGTAGCCACCGATGGACGAGAACTTTGCCTATTGGTCCGCCTTGTTCAACAAGCAGGAAAAATGGTTCTATTCGTCCCTCGCCCTTGGTACTGATGTTGTTGCTGACATAACTGATAGGCGATACTCTGACTTGCCTTGCTATCTTGACCATGCAAATTGATTAGCGCCTTCCTGCTGTTAACCCAAATGGTGGACCCATAACCCACAGTTCCATAGGATCGAAACCTGACTCTCCTGTACAACCTGTTGTCAAAGTTATTCCTGGCGCTTGGTTTTGTATGCAATTCACGAGCCACAGTCCTAGAGATGATCTATTCTGGTATCAGACGCGATACTTATTCCGTTGCTCTGAACCCCCTTCACACTCTACTTCAGGTATCGAACGATTGCTTACCCATTTGAAACTTTCGTACCCCCCTATAATGCTCTCGAGGTGTTTCTTATAATCAACTCGAGAGACACTTTATGCTTCTTCCCCTGAGTTAATCGTCCGATGCTCAATCTTGTTAAAACCCGTCCTTACAGAATTTTCCCTCTCTCATCCTTTCGTAAGTATGGTGAAGACCTTGAAGGGAGGACGATGACTGCATCATGATGCCCTGATGCAGCGCAATGAAGGCATCAACGAAAAGGATCACCTTCTTCGAGAAGGACAACCAAGACCGTGAAGACTCGTTAGAATTTCGTAACCAATTCTTTTCCCCTAACTCTACCACTTAAATCTCGGGACGAGATTTCTTTTAGTGGAGGAGATTTGTAACACCCCGGTAGTTGAGCTACAGTAATCACTCAGTAATGATGCCATGTCATTGCAATTAGTTTGCTAAACCTCACTTTGAGCCAAATCGAGTTCAAATTCAAAATTTAAAATAAAGTCAAATAAATTGTTTCTTCAATCAGTAAAGCAAAAATGTTAATAATATTGCAAATAATCGCTGAGTCATTGTCACGTTGAAGCCAGCATTATTTGACTCACCGGTTAATCTCTAGTAATTTGTGAAGTGGACCAACAGCTTAATAATGGACCATTTAGATTCAAACATGATTTTAAACCTTTCGTAATAACCCCAAATTTTTTGTGGAAGTGTCCAAATTGCAATACAAATTATGAGCCAAGTTTCTTATTTTACAAAATCCATTTGGTGACCCAACTTAACACATAGCAGTAGCTTTAAAAGAAAAGAAAAAAAACAAAAAGGTTTAAAGAAGTGAAAGGAAGAAAAGAAAGAGAAATATGGGAGGCCCAAGAGGGGCTGGGACATCCAGCCCACCTCCCCTCATCTCCCACCTAGCGCTACAGGAGATGGGGAGGGCGTGGCGGCCATCCCGCGGCCATGGCCGTTCCCCCAGCCACGTGCGGCCATCCCGCGTGCCCCGGCGGTGGATAAGGCCACCCCTCACCCCACGGACAAACCCTAGATACGCATCCCCCCTCGCTCTCTCCCTCGTCTATCCTGCCCGCAACCGCAGCCGTCGTCGCCATGACCCCCGCCGTTCCCGTGCTCCCCGTCATCGCCGCGCTGGGTTAGCATGTCCAGGAGCACCTCCGCCTTCGCCTTCGTCGCCGGAGCCACCGGATCGAGCCCGGGAAGCTGCCCCATCGACGTCGTGTCTTCTTCATCTGCCATGGCGGCCACGAAGATCCGCTCGATTCACTCGCCCTCGACCTTCTTCGGCTTCACCGAGCTGCTCGTCAACGCTGTGAGCTTGCCGTCATTTTCCCCTTGCCCCCCTTCTCGTTCCCGTCCTTTAGCCGCTGGTTCCACCGCGTCCGACGCTCCGCCGTGGCTGCGGCCGGAGCTCTGCTCGCGTGGGCGCCCAACCCCACACACTGGTCGTGCCACGCGCGTGCGCGTGCGCGCCCGCTACGCCCGGCCAGCATGCTGGCCGCGCCCGTCCGCTCTCCCCTGTGTGCAGCCGCTGGTAGTGCTGCTGCTCTCTGCTGAAGCCTCCCACTGCTGCCGCCGCTGCTACATGCTGCTGCTGCTCTCTAATGCTACTGCTTGCCGCCGGCTGCTTTCTTCTTGCTATGTTGCCGCCGTCGCTGCTGCTCAATTGACTGCTACTGCTTTTTGCTTGCTGCTCCGTGTGAGCCCCTGGCCACTCATGCATCTCTTAGCCACTCCCGTACGCCTCTTGTGCCATGGCCATGGCCACCCTGTGCGTACACATGTGTGTGAGGCAGGACTATGCCTTGGCATGTGCGGCTGGCCTACTTAATTGCCTTAGGATTTAATTAGTCAGGACATAATTTTAGTGTAGTTAGCCTACTGTATCAATTGCACTAGGCCCCGCTACTATAATGACTGGATTAATAAATCTGTCCAGATAATTACTCCATGACATGCGGGACCGTTTGACCATGTTGACCAATCAACGCTGATTGAGTCAACTGTTGATCGGATACTGTTGACTTTGATCCTGGCCCATTGTCAGCCACACATTACACCCCTTGGGTACACTTCTATGTGTACCCACAACAGTTAGTATGTATTATTATTATTTTTTATTTAAATTAGATTCAGTAAATTAGAAAACCATTTAAAACTTTAAAAATTAATATAAAATAATCTGTAATTCGGATGAAAATACTTTGTACATGAAAGTTGCTCAGAACAACAAGATGAATCCGGATACACAGTCCGTTCATCCGCCACGCATCCCTGGCATAGCAAACACGCAACTTTTTCCCTTCGGTTCATCTGTCCGAAAACGCGAAACACCGGGGATACTTTTCCGGATGTTTCCTCCCGTCACCGGTACCACCTCGTACCGCGTTAGGGTGCACCTAGCATCACGCTTTGTCATGTCATGCATCATCATGCATTTGTTTGCATTATATTTGTTGTTTCTTCCCCCTCTTCTCTCGCTAGACACCGAGACCGACGGCGCTGCTACCCAGTACGACTACGGTGTTGATGACCCCTCTCTTTTGCCAGAGCAACCAGGCAAGCCCCCCCTTTGATCACCAGGTATCGCCCACTCTTCTCTATACTGCTTGCATTAGAGTAGTGTATCATGTTACTGCTTTCCGTTATTCCTATCCTGATACATAGCCTGTCCTTGCTACTACTGTTGTTACCATTATCTGCTATCCTACTGCTTAGTATAGGATGCTAGTGTTCCATCAGTGGCCCTACACTCTTATCCGTCTACCATGCTATACTACTGGGCCGTGATCACTTCGGGAGGTGATCACGGGCATATACTATATGGTTTACACAGTTACAGTACCTGTGGTACTGTTCGGAGTTGGGGGCTGAAGGGGCAGATGGCTCCATCCCGGTAGAGGTGGGCCTGGGTTCCCGACGGCCCTCGACTGTTACTTTATGGCGGAGCGACAGGGCAGGTTGAGACCACCTAGGAGAGAGGTGGGCCTGGCCCTGGTCGGTGTTCGCGGATACTTAACACGTTTAACGAGATTTTGGTATTTGATCTGAGTCTGGCTACTGGCCTATACGCACTAACCATCTACGCGGGGACAGTTATGGGCACTCGACGTCGTGGTATCAGCCGAAGCCTTCATGACGTCAGCGACTGAGTGGCGCGCGCCGGATTGGACTGTAAGCCTGCTCTTGTATTAAGGGGGTTAGTTCTGCTTCCGGCCGCGTACGCAACGTGCAGGTGTGCAATGGGCGATGGGCCCAGACTCCTGCGCCATAGGATTTAGACCGGCGTGCTGACCTCTCTGTTGTGCCTAGGTAGGACTGCGACGTGTTGATCTTCCGAGGCCGGACATGACCCAGGAAAGTGTGTCCGGCCAAATGGGATCGAGCGTGTTGGGATATGTGGTGCACCCCTGCAGGGAAGTTAATCTATTCGAATAGCCGCGATCTTCGGTAACAGGACGACTTGGAGTTGTACCTTGACCTTATGACAACTAGAACCGGATACTTAATAAAACGCACCCTTCCAAGTGCCAGATACAACCGGTGATCGCTCTCTCACAGGGCGACGAGGGGAGGATCATCGGTTAGGATTATGCTATGCGATGCTACTTGGAGGACTTCAGTCTATTCTCTTCTACATGCTGCAAAACGGAGGCTGCCAGAAGCGTAGTCTTCGGCAGGATTAGCTATCCCCCTCTTATTCTGGCATTCTGCAGTTCAGTCCACCGATATGGCCCCTTTACACATATACCCATGCATATGTAGTGTAGCTCCTTGCTTGCGAGTACTTTGGATGAGTACTCACGGTTGCTTTGCTCCCTCTTTTCCCCCTTTCTATACTCGATTGCTGCGACCAGATGTTGGAGCCCAGGAGCCAGACGCCACCATCGACGACGACGACTACTACTCGGGAGGTGCCTACTACTACGTGCAGCCCGCTGACGACGACCGGAAGTAGTTTAGGAGGATCCCAGACAGGAGGCCTGCGCCTCTTTCGATCTGTATCCCAGTTTGTGCTAGCCTTCTTAAGGCAAACTTGTTTAACTTATGTCTGTACTCAGATATTGTTTGCTTCCGCTGACTCGTCTATAATCGACCTCTTGTATTCGAGCCTTCGAGGCCCCTGGCTTGTAATATGATGATTGTATGACTTATTTTATTTGTAGAGTTGTGTTGTGATATCTTCCCGTGAGTCCCTGATCTTGATCGTACACGTTTACGTGTATGATTAGTGTACGATTGAATCGGGGGCGTCACAACAAATACCTTTATCTACCATCCATATTGCACTTGTATCATCATCTATTCGTCGAACTAGTGCACCTATACAATTTACCATTGTATTGGTGTGTTGGGGACACAAGAAACTCTTTGTTATTTGGTTGCAGGGTTGCTTGAGAGAGACCATGTTCATCCTACGCCTCCTACGGATTGATAAACCTTAAGTCATCCACTTGAGGGAAATTTGCTACTGTCCTATAAACCTCTGCACTTGGAGGCCCAACAACGTCTACAAGAAGAAGGTTGTGTAGTAGACATCACTATCTATGATGATTATGGTGATGACATGTATGCTATAAGAATAATGGTAACCATGAAACTAGTTATCATGATTTTAATTTTTACCTTCGTCATAGTTATTTTGTTGAGTTTGCTCCCACTACTATTGATGAGAATAAATTTGTTTATGTGGGGAGTAATAAGTTTTATATGCTTTTGTGTCATGAAAATAATGCTTTATGTGATGGTTATATTGTTGAATTTCTTCATGATGCTACTAAAAATTATTATGAGGAAGGAACTTATGCTTGTAGGAATTGCAATAATATCAAGTTTCCTCTCTATGAGTTGAAAGTTTTGAACTTATACTTGTTTTGCCTTCCTATGCTAGTTGATTCATGTTTCCATAAATTGTTTGATCACAAAATCCCTATGCATAGGAAGTGGGTTAGGCTTAAATGTGCTTGCCATGTGTTTCATGATGCTATTGTTATGTTTCAATTCTTATCTTTTATGCGAGCATCATTGAAATCATCATGCCTAGCTTAAAAGGCATTAAAGAAAAGCGCTTGTTGGGAGACAACCCAACATTTACCCCTACTATTTTTATGTGGTCACATGATTAGGCTACTGTAGCAATCATGTTTTATAGCTTCCGTTTCAATAAAGTGCCAAGTAAGACCTTTGGGATGGTCTATGGTGATAGTTGATTTGATCTTGCTGAAAAACAGAAACTTTTGTGCCCAGTAAAATAATTTTCATTTTTGACGGAAGCGGAGCCTTGGCGCAGTGGTAAAGCTGCTGCCTTGTGACCATGAGGTCATGGGTTCAAGTCCTGGAAACAGCCTCTTACAGAAATGTAGGGAAAGGCTGCGTACTATAGACCCAAAGTGGTCGGACCCTTCCCTGGACCCTGCGCAAGCGGGAGCTACATGCACCAGGTTGCCCTTTTTGACGGAAGCGGATAAAATCCTGATTCTTTTTGCACAAGATTGATATAAAAATTTCCCAGGGTTTCCCAATTTTTCAGAATGTTTGGAGTATCATAAGTAAGGTTGTTTTCCAGATCATTACAGACAGTTTTGTTTTTGACAGATTCTGTTTTCAATGCATAGTTTGCATGTTTTCTAGTTTCTATGGCTTATATTGATCAATATAAATTGTAGAAATGATATGATATAGTAGGAGTCGTGTGGAAAAAATTATGAATCTTATCTTGACAGTACCAAAGTGAATGATTTGTCTTTATCATACTAACCTATCTCACGAAGTTCCTTTAAGTTTTGTGTGTTTGAAGTTTTCAAGTTTTGGGTGAGATGTCAATATGAGGAGAATAAGGAGTAAAAAGACCCTAAGCTTGGGGATTCCCAAGGCACCCCAAGGTAATATTCAAGGAAGATCCACTCAACTAAGCTTGGGGATGCCCGGAAGGCATTCCGGCCCCTTTCGTCTCCAAAATTACCGTTAACCTCACTTGGAGCTATGTTTTCATTCGTCACATGATATGTGTTTTACTTGGAGCGTCATTTTATTTTGTTAAGATTTTCTTGCTGTTATTTAGAATAATTTTTTGTATATTTATTTTCAATAAAAATGTCAAGGATAACCTTCACCATGCTTATTTTGCAAGTATACATGTTGCTGTTTCAAAACAGAAAGTTTATCGCTGTTGCAAAAATTCCCTAGAAAATTCAGAATGTGATAAAATGCTGAAACTTATTGCACAATAAGCTTTGATAAATATTCTATAGTGTGGAAAAATTTCATATGTTTTGGAGTTAAATAAGTATTAATACTCTTGCATTCTTTACAGACTGTACTGTTTTGGCAGATTGCTGTTATGTTTGCATTGTTTGCTTATGTTTGCTTGTTTAATTATACTATTTGAGGATAGGAGTATTAAATATGCAACGACATTTTGTCGGTGTACAAAAGTAGGGGTCCTTTTTGTACCCCTTTACTTGTGTGCGGGCAGTCACAGCCACACGCCTGCGGCCGCGTTGAGCGAGACAGAAGAGGAAGCAAAGACCCAAGACTACCAGAGCCGTGCTCGAGGCCAGAGGCATGAAGAGCAGAGGGGTGAGGTGAAACTCCCCCGGCAAGGCACTTGTCGGGGTGGCCTTCAAGGCCCTGGCAAGAACCTTGCCGGGGCGACTTGCCCAACACCAACAAGGCCACCGGCCTTGAGTCTAAGAGTCCCGACGCCATCAACCACATCGGAACCAAGGCTCGGGAGGCGCCTTCATGGTGGCATGCAGATCTTTGTGAAGACAAAGGGCCTGCGAGGCCTAGATAGGAACCAATAAACAAGACAACAGCAAGGCCCCTTGCCGAGGATGCCCACGAGGCCCCGGCAAGGCTCCTGCCAAAGATACTCACGAGGCCCCGGCAAGACTCTTGCCGAGGGCGCCCACAAGGCCCCGGCAAGACCCTTGCCGAGAAGATCAGCAAGACCGTGGCAAGGCCTTGCCGCCCCGTCGCCACCCCAGCTCAGCGGCCGACCCACCAACCAAGCAGGTACCCATGTGGCAGTACGTGGCTCCTAAGCCAACTGGTCAAGCACCTACGCGGTGGCATGCAGATCTTCGTGAAGACCCTGCCACCACGCCAGCTCAGTAGCCTGCCAGCCTACATGGCTGAAAGATCGTGGATGCCGCCTAGAAGGGGGGGGGGGTGAATAGGCATTTTAAAATAATTACGATTTAGGCTTGAACAAATGCGGAATAAGCCTAGCGGTTAATTTGTCAAGAACAAAACCTAAAACAACTAGGCTCACCTATGTGCACCAACAACTTATGCTAAGCAAGATAAGCAACTATGTGATAGCAAGATATATGACAAGAAACAATATGGCTATCACAAAGTAAAGTGCATAAGTAAAGGGCTCGGATAAGAGATAACTGAGGCATGCGGAGATGATGATGTATCCCGAAGTTCACACCCTTGCGGATGCTAATCTCCGTTTGGAGCAGTGTGGAGGCACAATGCTCCCCAAGAAGCCACTAGGGCCACCGTAATCTCCTCACGCCCTCGCACAATGCAAGATGCCGTGATTCCACTAAGGGACCCTTGAGGGCGGTCACCGAACCCGTACAAATGGCAACCCTTGGGGGCGGTCACCGAACCCGTACACTTTGGCAACCCTTGGGGGCGGTCACCGGTACCCGTCAAATTGCTCGGGGCGATCTCCACAACCTAATTGGAGACCCTGACGCTTGCCCGGAGCTTTACACCACAATGATTGAGCTCCGAACACCACCAACCGTCTAGGGCGCCAAGGCACCCAAGAGGAACAAGCTCTAGGGTGCCCAAACACCGAAGAGTAATAAGCTTCTCAAACTTCACTTCCACGTATCACCGTGGAGAACTCTAACCGATGCACCAAATGAAATGGCAAGGGCACACGGAGTGCCCAAGTCCTTCTCTCCCAATCCCACCAAAGCAACTAATGCTAGGGAAGAAAAGGAAGAACGAAAAAAGAACACAAAGAACTCCAAGATCTAGATCCAAGGGGTTCCCCTCACTTAGAGGAGAAAGTGATTGGTGGAAACGTGGATCTAGATCTCCTCTCTCTTTTCTCTCAAGAACTAGCAAGAATCATTGGAGGGATTGAGAGTTAGCAAGCTCGAAGAAGGTCAACAATGGGGGAAGAACACGAGCTAAAAGGATAATGTTCATTGGGGAAGAAGACCCCCTTTTATAGGTGGGGAAAAATCCAACCGTTATGCTCACAGCCCGCACAGAGCGGTACTACCGCTCCAAGGAGCGGTACTACCGCTAGGGCGGAAGTACCCCTTTGAAAAACAACAGCGAGGAGGCAAAAGGCCAGAAGAACCGCCGGAGTGGTACTACCGCTCATCCTCACGGTACTACTGCTCGACCTCATGGTACTACCGCAAATGGTAGCGGTACTACTGCTTGCGAGCGGTACTAAAAAATACATCCGAGCCTACCACCGCAAGACTTGGGACGAGTTTTTGGTCCGGAGCGGTACTACCGCTGTAGGAGCCGCGGTAGTACTGCTCTGGAGTGGTAGTAAAAAATTACATCCGCTCCAATTCGCGGTAGTACCGCTGTAGCCTTTTCAGAACACCAAAACTGCCACAACTTTTGCAAACGGACTCCGAATTCGATGAAACCAAATTTGTTGGAAAGCTAGCGACAAGGGATAACACAATCTTCAAAGAAATATCAATAAGAAGCAAATGAGAAAAGGCCCATAAGAAAATGGTGAGAACCCTTCCTCGGAAAAGACCGGTAAAACCTCCAACACCGAAAACATCATAGAAGACGCATGCGAACTCCATTTTCGATGAAACCAAGTTTGTTGGAAAGCTAACGATAAGGGCTAACACAATCATGAAAGAAATAACAATAAGAAGAAAATTATAAAAGGCCCATAAGAAAATGGTGGGGACCCTTCCTCGGATAAGACCGGTAAAACCTACAACACCGAAAACATCATAGAAGACGCATGCGAACTCCGTTTTCGATGAACTCAAGCTTGTCATCAAGATGACCATAAGCTCTAAGACTCACAAAGAGAACCAAACAAGAACCAAGAAACATGATGCAAGGATGCAATGGTTTAAGCTCTCGACGAACGATACGATCAAGCTACTCACTTGAGAGCCCCCCTTGATAGTACGGCTATCGATCCTATAACCCGGTCTCCCAACTACCACCATGAGACCGGTAAAATAGAAAATCTATCAAGGGAAAACCTTTGCCTTGAACATGATCCACTTGAGTTAGATGATGACGATCTTGTCCTCCTCAAGATGGACCACCTTTCTTGATTGCGTTGGGTTGATGAAGACTAGATGATTGCTCCCCCATACTCCACTATGGGTGAGCCACTCTTCGACACATCTTCACAAGTCCATCGACACCACAATGGATGGCAAGCTTCAAGCACTTGATCTCTTCGTGATTCTCCACTTGAAATTGCACACAACAATCTTGATGACGATCACCACTTGAAGCTTATACTTCCATTAATCTCTCAAGAGCCAACTAAGATATGGCCAAGATGCACAAAGGCTCAACGAACGACACACATGTACATGATGTGCAAACCAACACACACATACTTGATTGCTCAAGATAATCAAGTTGGAAGCACAACATATACAAACACATGCAAGGAACGAAACCAAACATGCAAAGGGGCAAGTAACTATCAATGTAGACACTTTAAGCACGAGTTACCGCAAGGAGGAACACTGGATATAAGATAGAAACTTGATAACCCGAATGACTTGGCTTGAGACAATAAGAATGATGAAGTCCCCTTAATTCTTCATAATGTAGCCAAGTCTCCAATGACCTCCAACAACACCTATTGATCAAGTTTGAGCTTGTTGGTCCCCAACCAAGTTGGGTCCTAAGAGGTTAGTCACAATAGGCTTGGCTACCCAAATGGTTCTCTTCTTGACACCACTTTGAGTACCAACAACTTTGGCAAACACATTGCCAACCTTATCCTTCCCAAGAGAATAGATATCATCAATAATAATTGGGTTGGATAAGTTACCACTAGTGCATGAAGAGGCGAGGTGACCTTTCTCACGACATAAGTAGCAACGTCTACTCTTCACTTTCTTCTCACTTGATTTCTCAACTTGAGAAGCATTAGCTTGAGGATTCTTGGGAAGAGGACTTTCTTCAACTTGTGGTTGAGCATGACATTGAACTTGTGGCCGCTTCCCTTATTGCTTGTCACTAATGGCCTTCTTCTTCAATGGGCAAGATCTAACATGATGCCCTTCAATTTTGTACTTGAAGCAAATAATCTTGGCCGAACTCTTGACTTGTTTTTGTCCATTCTTGTTGTTTCTCTTGGACTTCTTCTTCTTATTGGAGTTGAATCCAAGTCCACCTTTATCATTGGGGGATTTTTGTACACTCAAGATATTGTCGAGCGTGGCATTCCCTTCATGACACTTTTCCAAATCTTTCTTCAAAGAAGTGACTTGTGCCTTGAGCTCTTTGATTTCCTCTACATGGTTAGTCTCAACACAAGCACCAGAGGAAGTATAAGCTTCATCTTTAGAGCAACAAGGCAAGGAACGCAATTCATCACAAGATGTACCAATGTTATGCAGGGATGAATCGCGAGGCCTAGCACAAGGCAATATAGCATTTTGAATAAAAGTAGTGCTAGTATCCACATGAGGCTCACTAGATGTTACCTTAGCAAGCATGTCCTCATGAGCTAATTTTAGCACATTATGGGATACTAGAAGATCATCATGAGAGCTTATGAGCTTTACATGATTTTCTTCCAACATCCCATAATTGCTAGATAGCAACTCAAGTTGAGCCCTTAGCTCAACATTCTCCTTCAATATGGATGCTTCACAAGAGATAGAGTTAGTAGCACAAGCATCATCATTAGCAACAAGAGGAGAAGACAACTTTGCAAGATCTTTTGAATATGAAGCTTTAAGTTGAGCATGAGACTCGGTGAGTTTGATGAGCTCACTCTTAATGACCCTTGAGCCATTTTCAAGGTGCTCAAAGTCCTTAAGGAGTTTAGCACGCGCAACTTCAAGCTCCTCATTTTTAGTTTCAAAATCATTGGCCACCTCAAGAGCTCTATCACGAGATTCCCTCACTATAGATAATTCTAGAGCAAAAGTCTCCTCAAGAGATTCCTGGGTGGTTTGTTCAAGTTCAAGAGCTTGAGAGAGGTCCGCAACCTCATTAGCGTAATCACGCTCATGACCTTCCATTTTCTCAATGGTGACCTCATGCTCCTCGAGATGAGATTCCAACTCATCAATATATTTCTTGCCCTCAATAGCAATAGACATGTTTCCATGAAGTTGGAACGAGCAATTTTATTCTTAAGAAGAGCTTTAAAAATCATTTCCCCTTTAATTTTGAAGGAGGCAACATCATCATTCTCTTCATCATAATCAACATCATCATCACTCTTGCCATCATCAATATCATCACAAGATATATTGGGATTCAAAGTGGGAGATACCTTTGAAGCCTTGGACATAAGGCAAAATGCAATAGATGATGATTTAGGATCCCTTGAAGCACCATCCAAGACCACATCTTGTTCCATGGAGTGTTGGGTTTCCTCTACATTGTTGGCACAACAACTCGAGGAAATACATGCATTTTCATCATGGCAACAAGATATAGCAAGCATATCATCATGAGATTTAGTCAAGCAATTTCTACATGATATGCAAGGACTATCAACACAAGCATGTGAAACATTTGGAGTGATCGAAGTGCTAAAGTCCAAAGATGAAGCATTGAAATAAGAAAGTGATGAAGGATTATCAACAATGAGCTCACTATCAGCATTGCAATGAACACCACTACTCACCATGTCATTACCTTGTGGCAAACCACACGTAGGTGAAGTAGAAGAAGTTGAAAACACAACACGGCCGGAGGTGGAGGGAGAATAATCATACCCACTAATCTTGGACACACCATATTTATCTTGAAGCTTTGTCCACAACTCATGAGCATCCCGGAACGACATGAGTTGAAATATAACTACATTGCTCAAAGCATTGAAAAGAACATTAGAAGCTTGAGCATTGAGATAAGAGTTTTTCTCATCCTCTAAAGATAATCTTTGAGGATCCTTTGGAGGAGAAAAACCCATATCTACAATTCACTCTAAATTTGGGTCCATGACCCAAAAGAGATTAAGCATGCGAATTACCCAAAGATCAAAATTTGTGCCATCGAAACTAAGAGTGTGAGAGAATCCTAATCCCCTAGTCGACATATTTACTCTCTAGGCGGTTAAGCCTAACAAAGAGAGACGAGGCTCTGATACCAATTGAAAGATCGTGGATGTCGCCTAGAGGGGGGGGGGTGAATAGGCGTTTTAAAATAATTATGGTTTAGGCTTGAACAAATGCGGAATAAACCTAGCGGTTAATTTGTCAAGAGAAAAACCTAAAATAACTAGGCTCACCTATGTGCACCAACAACTTATGCTAAGCAAGATAAGCAACTATGTGATAGCAAGATATATGACAAGAAACAATATGGCTATCACAAAGTAAAGTGCATAAGTAAAGGGCTCGGGTAAGAGATAACTGAGGCACGCGGAGATGATGATGTATCCCGAAGTTCACACCCTTGCGGATGCTAATCTCCGTTTGGAGCGGTGTGGAGGCACAATGCTCCCCAAGAAGCCACTAGGGCCACCGTAATCTCCTCACGCCCTCGCACAATGCAAGATGCCGTGATTCCACTAAGGGACCCTTGAGGGCGGTCACCGAACCCGTACAAATGGCAACCCTTGGGAGCGGTCACCGAACCCGTACACTTTGGCAACCCTTGGGGCGGTCACCGGTACCCGTCAAATTGCTCGGGGCGATCTCCACAACCTAATTGGAGACCCCGACGCTTGCCCGGAGTTTTACACCACAATGATTGAGCTCCGAACACCACCAACCGTCTAGGGCGCCAAGGCACCCAAGAGGAACAAGCTCTAGGGTGCCCAAACACCGAAGAGTAATAAGCTTCTCAAACTTCACTTCCACGTATCACCGTGGAGAACTCTAACCGATGCACCAAATGCAATGGCAAGGGCACACGGAGTGACCAAGTCCTTCTCTCCCAATCCCACCAAAGCAACTAATGCTAGGGAATAAAATGAGAGGAAGAACAAAAGAAGAACACAAAGAACTCCAAGATCTAGATCCAAGGGGTTCCCCTCACTTAGAGGAGAAAGTGATTGGTGGAAACGTGGATCTAGATCTCCTCTCTCTTTTCCCTCAAGAACTAGCAAGAATCATTGGAGGGATTGAGAGTTAGCAAGCTTGAAGAAGGTCAACAATGGGGGAAGAACACGAGCTAAAAGGATAAGGTTCATTGGGGAAGAAGAC
Source organism: Triticum aestivum (assembly GCF_018294505.1). Classification (NCBI taxonomy): domain Eukaryota; kingdom Viridiplantae; phylum Streptophyta; class Magnoliopsida; order Poales; family Poaceae; genus Triticum; species Triticum aestivum. The sequence goes on from NC_057806.1 coordinate 3,592,588, forward strand.
CCCCTTTTATAGGTGGGAAAAAATCCAACCGTTATGCTCACAGCCCGCACAGAGCGGTACTACCGCTCTAAGGAGCGGTACTACCGCTAGGGCGGAAGTACCCCTTTGAAAAACAACAGCGAGGAGGCAAAAGGCCAGAAGAACCGCCGGAGCGGTACTACCGCTCGTCCTCACGGTACTACTGCTCGACCTCACGGTACTACTGCAAATGGTAGCGGTACTACTGCTTGCGAGCGATACTAAAAAATACATTCGGGCCTACCACCGCAAGACTTGGGACGAGTTTTTGGTCCGGAGCGGTACTACCACTGTAGGAGCCGCGGTAGTACTGCTCTGGAGCGGTAGTAAAAAATTACATCCGCTCCAATTCGCGGTAGTACCGCTGCAGCCTTTTTAGAACACCAAAACTGCCACAACTTTTGCAAACGGACTCCGAATTCGATGAAACCAAGTTTGTTGGAAAGATAGCGACAAGGGCTAACACAATCTTCAAAGAAATATCAATAAGAAGCAAATGAGAAAAGGCCCATAAGAAAATGGTGAGAACCCTTCCTAGGAAAAGACCGGTAAAACCTCCAACACCAAAAACATCATAGAAGATGCATGCGAACTCCGTTTTCGATGAAACCAAGTTTGTTGGAAAGCTAGCGACAAGGGCTAACACAATCTTGAAAGAAATAACAATAAGAAGCAAATTATAAAAGGCCCATAATAAAATGGTGAGGACCCTTCCTCGGATAAGACCGGTAAAACCTACAACACCGAAAACATCATAGAAGACGCATGCGAACTCCGTTTTCGATGAACTCAAGCTTGTCATCAAGATGACCATAAGCTCTAAGACTCACAAAGAGAACCAAACAAGAACCAAGAAACATGATGCAAGGATGCAATGGTTTGAGCTCTCGACGAACGATACGATCAAGCTACTCACTTGAGAGGCCCCCTTGATAGTACGGCTATCGATCCTATAACCCGGTCTCCCAACTACCACCATGAGACCGGTAAAATAGAAAATCTATCAAGGGAAAACCTTTGCCTTGCACATGATCCACTTGAGTTAGATGATGACGATCTTGTCCTCCTCAAGATGGACCACCTTTCTTGATTGCGTTGGGTCGATGAAGACTAGATGATTGCTCCCCCATACTCCACTATGGATGAGCCACTCTTCGGCATATCTTCACAAGTCCATTGACACCACAATGGATGGCAAGCTTCAAGCACTTGATCTCTTCATGATTCTCCACTTGAAATTGCACACGACAATCTTGATGACGATCACCACTTGATGTCATCCTTCCCATGGGTTGTATGATATCATCCTCTTGACGCAAGCCCATGGACACGTACCTAACCCCACATAGACTCTCACATAGATCATGGGTTAGTACACAAAGTGCAATGAACAATGCTTACCATACCATGGGATCACTTGATCCCTCTCAGTACATCTTCTACTCTTTGTGAGTTGATCAACTTGATTCACTCTTGACTTAGTCTTTATCAACCTTGAATCTTTCCAACTCTCTTCGTTTGGATGATGTCTTGAAGGTAAACATGAATGATCACACAATCTTCTTCTTCAAGACATGCTTGCAATAAGCTCAACTCTCAAATGACCAATCTTTGGATAATTCCTTGAATAGCACCTTGGTCGACACAAACTCTCCTTGAAACCAACACATGTACTCCAAGAAAAGCCTATGGACAAAACCTTCAAATATAACTCAAGGAAACCATTAGTCCATAGAGATTGTCATCAATTACCAAAACCAAACATGGGGGCACCGCATGTTCTTTCAATGGCGCTGCATGCCTCATTGGCCTGGACGCGTGTCGGAGCAAGGCGAAGCAGCGACGGACGGGACGAGCTTCGTTGCCGTCCCCAATAAAGCAAGAGGACACCTAAGTAGCGCATTTAATGCATTTTGTCTCGTAATGTCAAGCGATAAACCCGACTACTGTACAACTTTCCACCTCCTATGTGCCACTGTGGCAGCCCCATTGACTATAAAAGCAGGCCCGCGGCATACTGTGAGGGGATTCAACTTTTCGGACCCTGCATGCTTTGTAGCTAGTCCAAGAACACTAGATAAAGACAAACCGGTAGGAGTAGGGTATTACACACGATTTGCAGCCCGAACCTGGATAAACTCCCCCCCCCCCCGTGTTGATCTTATAAACCCACTCTTTTTACATCCCCGCGCCCCAGCAACCATAGTAGGGATTCCCTGTGATCCCATATGTGTCGTTCCTGAGCCCCAACACATTTAGTATGCAATGTTGAATAATAATTTTAGTGATTTGCTACAGTAGAGAATGATGAGGCTTTTTGCATTGGTTTATACAAACTTGTCTCACAAGTTCATATTGAGTTTTGTGTGGATGATGAAGTTTTTAAGATCTAGGGAAACCATGATATAAAAGGAATTAAAGAGACACACAATCTCAAGCTTGGGGATGCCCAATGCATCCCAAGATAATATTTCAAGAAGTCTCAAGCATCAAAGCTTGGGGATGCCCAGTAGGCATCCCACCTTTTCAACAATTATCGGTTAGTATCGGTTGATCCTAAGTTTTTGCTTCGCCACATGATGTGTGCTATTGTTGGAATGTCATTTTTTTCTTGCTATTTTAATAAAATACTGAGATCTACAAGTTTTAAATAATAGATAGTCCTCAATTAGCTACCCATTTACTTAACTACTCGCATGATCTTCACTTATATCTTTTTGGAGTAGTTTGTCAAAATCTCTGACGCTTCACTTATATTATCTTGAGAGATGAAATTTTTAATGCTCATGTTCTTCACTTCAATTTGTTTGAGCTTGTTAAAAGCAACATATGAAATTAGTCCCAAAGTGATAGAGACTCAAGAGGGATATAATAAAAACTTTCATGAAGATCATTGGACAAGATAAACTTGATTCTTTGTAATAGTTTTGAGATATGATGATAGTGATATGTGAGTCATGTTGGTGAGTAATTATGCTTTAGTAATAATATTGATGTTAAGGTTTGTGATTCCCTATGCAAGCACGAAAGTCAATAGTTATGCAATGAAATTACATCCTACTTGTGGTGCATTATTCAGTGTTAGTTATGCTTAATGCTCGCTTATGAGATTTTTCGTTTCTTGGTTGGATGCTTCTCAACCTTTTTGCTAGACTTCACTTGTAATAAGTAGAAATACTACTTGTGCATCCAAAATCCTTAAACCCAGTTTTGCCATATGAGTCCACCATACCTACCTATATGCGGTATTTCAGTGTCGTTCTAAGCAAATTTTGAAGGAAATATGCCCTAGAGGCAATAATAAAGTTATTATTTATTTCCTTATTTCATGATAAATGTTTATTATTCATGCTAGAATTGTATTAACCGGAAACATAATACATGTGTGAATACATAGACAAACAGAGTGTCACTAGTATGCCTCTACTTGACTAGCTCGTTGATCGAAGATGGTTATGTTTCCTAGCCATAGACATGAGTTGTCATTTGATTAACGGGATCACATCATTAGGAGAATGATGTGATTGACTTGACCCATTCCATTAGCTTAGCACTTGATCGTTTAGTTTGTTGCTATTGCTTTCTTCATAACTTATACATGTTCCTATGACTATGAGATTATGCAACTCCCATTTACCGGAGGAACACTTTGTGTGCTACCAAACGTCACAACATAACTGGGTGATTATAAAGGTGCTCTACAGGTGTCTCCGAAGGTACTTGTTGGGTTGGCATATTTCAAGATTAGGATTCGTCACTCCGATTGTCGGAGAGGTATCTCTGGGCCCTCTCGGTAATGCACATCACTTAAGCCTTGCAAGCATTGCAACTAATAAGTTAGTTGCGGGATGATGTATTACTAAACGAGTAAAAGAGACTTGCCGGTAACGAGATTGAACTAGGTACTGAGATACCGACGATCGAATCTCGGGCAAGTAACATACCGATGACAAAGGGAACAACGTATGTTGTTATGCCGTCTGACCGATAAAGATCTTCGTAGAATATGTGGGAGCCAATATGAGCATCCAGGTTCCACTATTGGTTATTGACCGGAGACGTGTCTCGGTCATGTCTACATAGTTCTCGAACCCGTAGGGTCCGCACGCTTAAGGTTTCGATGACAGTTATATTATGAGTTTATGAGTTTTGATGTACCGAAGGAGTTCGGAGTCCCGGATGAGATCGGGGACATGACGAGGAGTCTCAAAATGGTCGAGACGTAAAGATCGATATATTGGATGACTATATTCGGACATCGGAAAGGTTCCAAGTGATTCGGGTATTTTTCGGAGTACCGGAGAGTTACGGGAATTCGCCGGGGAGTATATGGGCCTTATTGGGCCATACGGGAATAGAGGAGAGAGGACAAAAGGAAGGAGGCGCGCGCCCCCCCTCTAGTCTGAATTGGACAAGGGGTGCAGCCCACTTTTTCTTGTTCCTCTCCCCCTCTTTCCTTCTCTCCTACTCCAACAAGGGAAGGAGGAGTCCTACTCCCGGTGGGAGTAGGACTCCCCCCTTGGCACGCCCTCCTCCTAGGCCGGCCGCCTCCCTCCCTTGCTCCTTTATATACACAACAGTTGATCATTGATCTCTTAGCCGTGTGCGGTGCCCCCTCCACCATAGTCCTTGATAATATTGTAGTGGTGCTTAGGCGAAGCCCTGCGACAGTAGAACATCAAGATCATCACCACACCGTCGTGCTGATGGAACTCTTCCCTGACATTCTGCTGGATCGGAGTCCGGGGATCGTCATCGAGTTGAACATGCGCTAGAACTCAGAGGTGTCGTAGTTTCGGTGCTTGATCGGTCGGGCCGTGAAGACGTACGACTACATCAACCACGTTGTGCTAACGCTTCCGCTTTCGGTCTACGAGGGTACGTAGACAACACTCTCCCCTCTCGTTGCCATGCATCACCATGATCTTGCGTGTGCGTAAGAATTTTTTTGAAATTGCTACGTTCCCCAATAGTGGCATCCGAGCCTAGGTTTTATGCGTTGATGTTGTGCACGAGTAGAACACAAGTGAGTTGTGGGCGATATAAGTCATACTGCTTACCAGCATGTCATACTTTGGTTCGACGGTATTGTTGGATGAAGCAGCCCGGACCGACATTACGCGTACGCTTACGCGAGACTGGTTCTACCGACGTGCTTTGCACACAGGTGGCTGGCGGGTGTCAGTTTCTCCAACTTTAGTTGAACCGAGTGTGGCTACGCCCGGTCTTTGCGAAGGTTAAAACAACACCAACTTGACAAACTATCGTTGTGGTTTTGATGCGTAGGTAAGAACGGTTCTTGCTAAGCCCGTAGCAGCCACGCAAAACTTGCAACAACAAAGTAGAGGACGTCTAACTTGTTTTTGCAGGGCATGTTATGATGTGATATGGTCAAGAAATGATGCTAAATTTTATTGTATGAGATGATCATGTTTTGTAACCGAGTTATTGGCAACTGGCAGGAGCCATATGGTTGTCGCTTTATTGTATGCAATGCAATTGTGCTGTAATGCTTTACTTTATCACTAAGCGGTAGCGATAGTCGTGGAAGCATAAGATTGGCGAGACGACAACGATGCTACGATGGAGATCAATGTGTCGCGCCGGTGACGATGGTGATCATGACGGTGCTTCGGAGATGGAGATCACAAGCACAAGATGATGATGGCCATATCATATCACTTATATTGATTACATGTGATGTTTATCTTTTATGCATCTTATCTTGCTTTGATTGATGGTAGCATTATAAGGTGATCTCTCACTAAATTTCAAGATAAAAATGTTCTCCCTGAGTATGCACCATTGCCAAAGTTCGTCATGCCCAGACACCACGTGATGATCGGGTGTGATAAGCTCTACGTCCATCTACAACGGGTGCAAGCCAGTTTTGCACATGCAGAATACTCAGGTTAAACTTGAGGAGCCTAGCATATGCAGATATGACCTTGGAACACTGAGACCGAAAGGTCGAGCGTGAATCATATAGTAGATATGATCAACATAGTGATGTTCATCATTGAAAACTACTCCATTTCACGTGATGATCGGTTATGATTTAGTTGATTTGGATCACGTAATCACTTAGAAGATTAGAGGGATATCTTTCTAAGTGGGAGTTCTTAAGTAATATGATTAATTGAACTTTAGTTTATCATGAACTTAGTCCTGATAGTATTTGCATATCTATGTTGTAGATCAATAGCTCGTGTTATTGCTTCCCTATGTTTTATATGTGTTCCTAGAGAAAACTAAGTTGAAAGATGATAGTAGCAATGATGCGGACTGGGCCCGTGATCTGAGGTTTATCCTCATTGCTGCACAGAAGAATTATGTCTTTGATGCACCGCTAGGTGACTGGCCTATTGCAGGAGCAGATGCACACATTATGAACGTTTGGCTAGCTCAACATGATGACTACTTGATAGTTTAGTGCACCATGCTTAACAGCTTAGAATCGGGATTTCAAAGACGTTTTGAACGTCATGGACCATATGAGATGTTCCAGGAGTTGAAGTTAATATTTCAAGTAATACCCGAGTTGAGAGATATGAAGTCTCCAACAAGTTCTATAGCTAAAAGATGGAGGAGAATAGCTCAAGCAGTGAGCATGTGATCAGATTGTCTGGGTACTACAATCGCTTGAATCAAGTGGGAGTCAATCTTCCAGATAAAATAGTGATTGGCAGAATTCTCTGTAGCGACCCGACCCGAATGGATCAAGTGCTCTGTGCTCAGGTGTCATCCCTGGATCAGTAATGCTGACACCACACAGTACATCGAAGGATTTATAGCAGAGTGGCAATCACACACTTATTACATCGTTGTCTCAAAGAGAACTTATTACAATAAATATGGCTTAAGGCCATCTAGTGTCGATAACAGCGGAAGACTTGGAAGATAAAAGGGTCCATCAACTCCAACGGCATCACTGAGTATAGAACCACGACCTAAAAGCACCTTACTCGTCGTCTGAAAAGTCTGCAACATGAGAAGTTGCAGCCCGAAAACGGGTCAGCACATGGAATATGCTGGCAATGCAACACATAGAGAGTAATGGAATGAAACAGCTATACTATATGCATATATGGCCGGTGGAAAGCTCTATGGTTACAGTTTTGCGTAAAGCCAGTTTTTCCCTACTGCAAAGGAATAAATTTATTTAACTATCATGGTAGTTGTTGAACATCGAGAATGATTGACAGCATTCCGATCCCAATTAAGTGAACAATTAAAACCCAACAACATTAATTAGAAGTAACGTGATGAGATTCACATGATATTCAAGTACTAGATACTCAAGTTGTCCATAACCGGGGACACAGCTAATCATGATTAGTTTGTACACTCTGCAGAGGTTTGCGCACTTTTCCCCACATGACTCGATCGCCTCCGTTTGTTTTCTTGCACTACATGGTGTTTGAGAAACGGATGACCGAGACATAGTCTTTCAGAAGCGCTATCACCTTACATGTGGGGTAGACCGTACCACCTACAACCCCTACATCTGCTAGTCCACCCCGTAAGAGTTCGCACAACTTAGTCAACTATGCCAGAGCCCATAGTAGCATGTGGCTGCAAGTTTCTAGCATGAATTATCTTATGATCCCTTTGAGCCTGGGTGGCGGTCCAAAATAAAACAGGCAAGTCCTGATAGACATTAGGTGCCTCAATCCACCTAGATGTGTGTTTAGGCTACCTCGGGAGGCGGGCTCCGGGCGGCGGCGGCTAAGGGCGGCGGCGGCTTAGGCGCGGGGCGGCACGGCTAAGGCGGCGGCTTGGGGCTGCGCGCTGCTGCTTGCTACGGCTTAGGAGGAGAGGGGGCTTGGGGTTTTGATGTGAGGAGAGGGGGGTTATGGGGTATTTATATAGGTGAGGGGGGGATTTACTTGGGGTAGGGGGCAAGCAAAAGAGGGAAAACAAAACAAGGAAAGGGGGCTAGCCTAGAGTCCTAGAGGGACTCGGCTAAGAGGCGAGGCGGCGGCTTGGCGCCTGGCGCCTGGCGCTGGCGCACGCGCGCAGGGAGGCTGGGGCGCAGCGGCGGCTGGCTGGGCCTTTGGTCCGGCTGGCCTGGCGGGAGTTTTTTTTTAAAACGGTTTCGCGCGCAGAAAAACAAAAGAAAGAAAATCTAAACGAACTCCAAAATTCCTAAAGTAAATTTTCCCCGACTCCTAAAAATGAGTCGAACAAAATGAACTTTTCTCCGGGCCTAAAATGCAGTTTTTGAAAACGCGCATTTTTCCCTATCCAAAGAAAAAGCAAACAAACACCGAAACCAAAATTTGATTTATTCATTAAATCTTCATTTTTCCTCAATTTTGGGAAAGTCATATTATTCCCTCTCTTATATTTTTGATATCGGAAAATTATTGAAGATGAAATAAATAAATCAAATGATCCTCTTTTCAAATTCGAGAAAACTCTCAAATATGAAAATAACGAAATCTCCAACTCTCTCCGAGGGTCCTTGAGTTGCGTGAAATTTCTAGGATCGGGCAAAATACAAGAAAATATGATATGCATGATGATCTAGTGTATAACATTCCAAATTGCAAATTTGGGATGTTACAAACCTACCCCCCTTAAGATGAATCTCGCCCTCGAGATTCGGGTTGGTTAGAAAATAGGTGAGGGTGGTCCTTGAGCAAATCTTCTTCTCTTTCCCAGGTGGCTTCATCCTCTGAGTGGTGGTTCCACTGAACTTTGCAAAACTTGATAACCTTGTTGCAGGTAAGTCTGCTGGCATAATCGAGAATCTTGACTGGCTTCTCCTCATACGTTAAGTCGTCCTTCAACTGAATCGCTTCGAGTGGCACGGTATCTCTTAGCGGTACCTCCGCCATCTCGGCATGACATTTCTTCAGCTGAGAAACATGGAATACATCATGAACTCCTGACAGCTCCTCTGGTAATTCCAACTTATAAGCGACTTCTCCCATACGTTGCATGATCCTATATGGTCCAACGAAACGCGGTGCTAATTTTCCCTTAACTCCAAAGCGCTTAACTCCTCGAAGTGGGGATACTCGGAGATAAACTCTGTCTCCGGTTTCGTAGACTGTCTCCTTGCGTTTAGAATCTGCGTAGCTCTTCTGCCTGGACTGGGCTACCTTGAGCCTATCTCGAATCAACTTAACTTTCCGTTCAGACTCCTTAATCAAATCCGGTCCAAAGAATTAACGATATCCAACTTCGTCCCATGACAACGGTGTTCTGCACCTCCTTCCGTATAAAGCTTCGAAAGGTGCCATCTTCAAACTGGTTTGGTAACTGTTGTTATAAGAAAACTCTGCATACGGCAAGTTATCGTCCCAACTAGATCCATACTCTAGTGCACAAGCTCTCAGCATATCTTCCAAAATCTGATTGACTCTCTCAGTCTGTCCATCTGTCTGCGGGTGAAAAGCTGTGCTGAACTCCAGTCTGGTTCCTAAAGTTTCATGCAACTGATTCCAAAACTTTGAGGTAAATTGAGTTCCTCTATCTGATACGATACTCCTCGGAACTCCATGCAAACAAATGATTCTAGTCATGTATATCTTTGCCAACTTAACACTGGTGTAAGTGGTCTTAACTGGAATAAAATGTGCTACCTTCGTCAAATGATCAACTACTACCCATATCGAATCATAGCCTGCTTTCGTCCTGGGTAGTCCTGCGATAAAATCCATGCCTATCTTATCCCACTTCCATTCGGGTATTGGCAATGGTTGTAACAATCCTGCTGGCTTCTGATGCTCTGCCTTTACTCTCTGACATACATCACAAACTGCTACATATGCTGCAATATCCTTCTTCATTCCGGTCCACCAGAATGTTTCCTTCAAATCCAAATACATCTTGGTATTCCCTGGGTGAATCGAATACGGTGAATCATGTGCCTCTTGCAAAATCAACTTCCTGATCTCCGGGTCATTTGGCACATAAACACGGTCCTCAAACCATAAGGTATCGTGCTCATCCTCACGAAATCCCTTTGCTTTTCCTTCGCTCAATTTCTCTTTTATAGCAGCAATCTCCTTGTTAGACTTCTGAGCTTCTCTGATCTTATCCATCAATGTTGACTGAATCTCCAATGCTGCTACATAGCCTCTCGGAACTATTTCCAAACATAGCTCACGAAGGTTTTCTGCTAACTCCTTTGGTACTTCTCCCGTCACTAGGGTGTTGACATGGCTCTTACGGCTCAATGCGTCAGCTACTACATTAGCTTTTCCAGGATGGTAATGCAATCTCATGTCATAATCCTTGATGAGCTCCAACCATCTCCTTTGTCGGAGGTTCAACTCCTTCTGAGTGAAAATGTAATTCAAACTCTTGTGATCCGTGTACACCTCACAATGATTTCCAATGAGGAAATGTCTCCACGTCTTCAATGCATGCACTACGGCTGCTAACTCCAAATCATGCGTGGCATAATTCAACTCATGGGGCTTCAGTTGCTGTGAAGCATATGAAACAACTCTTCCTTCCTGCATAAGCACTGCTCCAAGTCCTCGACGTGAAGCGTCGCAATACACCTCATAATCCTTGGTCTGATCTGGCAAAATCAATACTGGTGAGGTGACCAAACGTTTCTTCAACTCCTGGAAACTAGCCTCACACTCCTCAGTCCATTTGAACTTAGTATCCTTCTTCAACAACTCCGTCATAGGCTTCGCAATCTTTGAGAAATTTTCAATGAATCTCCGGTAGTATCCTGCGAGTCTAAGAAAACTCCGGATCTCTCCAACTGTTGTTGGTGCTTCCCATTCGATTACGGTCTCAACCTTTGTGGGGTCAACTGCTATACCTTCCCCAGATATAACGTGTCCGAGGAATCCAACTTCCTTTAACCAAAACTCGCATTTGCTGAATTTGGCATATAACTGATGTTCCCTTAGTTTCTCCAAAACCAAATGCAAATGTTCCTTATGCTCCTCTTCATTCTTTGAATAAACCAGGATGTCATCAATGAACACTACGACGAACTTATCCAAAAACTCCATAAACACTTTGTTCATCAGATTCATGAAATAGGCAGGTGCGTTAGTCAATCCAAATGACATAACGGTATACTCATACAGTCCATATCTCGTGGTGAATGCTGTCTTAGGTATGTCCTGCTCTTGAATCTTCAATTGATGGTACCCTGATTGCAAATCGATCTTGGAAAACACTTTAGCTCCTTGTAACCGATCAAACAGATCGTTGATCATTGGCAGTGGGTACTTGTTCTTGATGGTTACTTCATTCAATCCCCGATAATCTACAACCATCCTTAATGATCCATCCTTCTTTTCCACTAGAAGTACGGGTGATCCCCAAGGCGAAGAACTTGGGCGAATGTAACCTTTATCCAATAACTCCTTAATCTGATTCTTAATTTCCACCAAATCCTTTGCTGGCATCCGGTATGGTCGCTTCGATATTGGGCCTGTACCTGGCAATAACTCAATCAAAAACTCAATGTCTCTATCCGGTGGCATGCCTGGTAATTCCTCAGGAAATACATTAGGAAAATCCTTTACCACTGGTACTTCTTCTTGGACAACTCCTGTTAGGAAGTTTACTTGTGTCCTGTTTGGCACATGCCGGGATACATACTTGATCCTTCTTCCTTCTGGTGTGGTAAGCAAAATTGACTTACTAGCGCAATCGATGTTTCCTCCATACATCGACAACCAATCCATGCCTAATATCACATCCAATCCTTGAGATTCCAATACTATTAGGTCTGAGGGAAACACATAGTTACCAATCCTTAATAGTAACCGATCACACCATCGTCTAGCCATAAACTCCGCTCCTGGTGAGCTTACTAACATGGGTGACCTAAGGGCTTGGGTTGGCAGGTTATATTTATCCACAAATCCCCTTGATATGTATGAATGCGATGCACCAGTATCAAAAAGTACGAGTGCAATAAATGACTTAACTAGAAACTTACCGATTACTGCATCAGGCTGATCTTCAACGTCCTCCACATTAATGTGGTTCACCTGTCCCCTATTGAAAGGGTTCGGCTTCTTCCCAGAGCTTCCATTGCCATTTCCATTCTGGCCTTCGGGACATTCATTGGCATAATGTCCGGTCTTGGAACACTTGAAATATGTGACTTGACTCAGATCTCTCTTGGTTGGGGTCGATGGAGTGGTCCGGTTCTGGCCATTGCTTCCTCCATTCCCATTACCGTTCTTGTGGCCATTATGGTTGTGAGAACTACCTCCTCCATGGGTGTGCTGAAACTGAAATCCCGGTTTAGGGGCAAAACGGGGCTTCTGCTGGGCTCCAGAATTATACTTCCCCTGTCCATACTTCCTCTTACGATTCTCAATCTGCTGTTGCTTCCCTTCAATCATGATGGCACGATCTACCAACTCCCGGTAGTTGTTGAAGGTGGCTACCATCAACTGCATGCTCAATTCATCATTCAGTCCTTCCAGGAATTTCTCCTGCTTAGCTGCATCCGTAGCAACGTCATCTGGGGCATAACGTGCTAACTTGCTAAAATCGTCAACGTACTGGCCAACTGTCCTTCCTCCTTGGCGTAAGTTGCAAAACTCATGCTTCTTCAGGGCCATAGCTCCTACTGAAACATGGGCAGTGCGGAAAGCTTGCTGAAACTGATCCCATGTGACAGTGTCAATTGGGTAAGTGGCTGTGAAGTTCTCCCACCATGCTGCCACGGGTCCGTCAAGCTGGTGAGCGGCAAACTTCACTTTCTCACCATCCGTGCATCCTGCAGTGGTCAACTCCCTCCTATCTTGCGGAGCCAATCGTCTGCTACTATTGGCTCGGTGCTACTGGAAAACACCGGTGGATTCAGCCTAAGAAAACAGGCTAAGTGGTCAACAGGTGGTGGTGGTGGTGGGTTGTTGTTGTTGTTCTGCTGGTTCTGGACTAACATCTGCATCAATTGATTCTGCTGCTGGATCAACTGAGTGAGCTCCGGTGGGAATCCATTGTCACGTCTCGGAGGCATCTGAGGGTTTAGAAAAGACGAGAATTAAGAATAGAGTGGGGTCTAAAGGGAAAACACTACCCCAATGCACATGAGCAATTGCACACAAAATCACTTCATTCAATCAAACAAGGGCTTACAAACGATCTAAAACTATCGCAAAAGTGCTCGAACTAATGTTTACATGGGGGAAATACTACTACTATTTGGTGGTCATCTAGAAATTTGAACCGGTGGAAGACTCCATGATATCTGCTCCAGCTTCGTCTTCAAAGTCGGGTTCACTTGGATCCGAATCGGTGTCGTCGATGATGATGTAGTTGTCCGGACATGCGACGTACTCGTCCTCCTCCTTGGATGCTAACTTCCTCTTGAGTTCTTCAATCTCCTGCTTAAGATCGCCATTGTGTCTCGCTAGAGCTACGATCTCGTCCATGTAGTCCTTGCGTGTAGACTTCAGTTCTCCTTCTAGCTCGATGATCCTTGCCTTTGCATTCTTCAACTCTATCATATCATTGCACATCTGGTTCTCGTGGCGTCGAATGTGCTGGTTTAACTCCTGGATGAAAGATGCAATGGATCTATCCTTCTTGGTGCTGACTAACTCCCATTGTTCATCTCGGCGTCCGCAAATCTGGTAGATAGTGTCCTTGAGGTCTTCTTGGTAAACTTCTCCAATGCGTCCTATGGTGATATGAGCTGCCATGCTCCTTCCCAGACTCCAGGTTGGTGCATTGAAAACACTATCTATGGGCTTCGTGATTGGCGCGAATGTTCTTCCCGGAACATGAGCTTGAATCTTCCAGCGCTCCTCTTCAGGCAGAGTGGCGTTGAAGGTTCCCGTGAAGCTTGGTAATCCAATGTTCAGGTACTTGGTGACTTCCTTCAAGTGAAATCCAAAAGGTGTGCCTTCATCCGGTTGAGCGTACTTAATCTTCACGTTCGTCATCCTAAAAGGGTAGAAAAGATGAGGAGTTAGAAAATGAGAAGAGAATGGTGGTCTATGGCTTTAACTTAGTGGTCGTGTCCTACAGTCAGCGTGTGCTCTGATACCATTCTCTGTAGCGACCCGACCCGAATGGATCAAGTGCTCTGTGCTCAGGTGTCATCCCTGGATCAGTAATGCTGACACCACACAGTACATCGAAGGATTTATAGCAGAGTGGCAATCACACACTTATTACATCGTTGTCTCAAAGAGAACTTATTACAATAAATATGGCTTAAGGCCATCTAGTGTCGATAACAGCGGAAGACTTGGAAGATAAATGGGTCCATCAACTCCAACGGCATCACTGAGTATAGAACCACGACCTAAAAGCACCTTACTCGTCGTCTGAAAAGTCTGCAACATGAGAAGTTGCAGCCCGAAAACGGGTCAGCACATGGAATATGCTGGCAATGTAACACATAGAGAGTAATGGAATGAAACAGCTATACTATATGCATATATGGCTGGTGGAAAGCTCTATGGTTACAGTTTTGCGTAAAGCCAGTTTTTCCCTACTGCAAAGGAATAAATTTATTTAACTATCATGGTAGTTGTTGAAACATCGAGAATGGTTGACAGCATTCCGATCCCAATTAAGTGAACAATTAAAACCCAACAACATTAATTAGAAGTAACATGATGAGATTCACATGATATTCAAGTACTAGATACTCAAGTTGTCCATAACCGGGGACACGGCTAATCATGATTAGTTTGTACACTCTGCAGAGGTTTGCGCACTTTTCCCCACATGACTCGATCGCCTCCGTTTGTTTTCTCGCACTACATGGTGTTTGAGAAACGGATGACCGAGACATAGTCTTTCAGAAGCGCTAGCACCTTACATGTGGGGTAGACCGTACCACCTACAACCCCTACATCTGCTAGTCCACCCCGTAAGAGTTCGCACAACTTAGTCAACTATGCCAGAGCCCATAGTAGCATGTGGCTGCACACGGAAGTTTCTAGCATGAATTATCTTATGATCCCTTTGAGCCTGGGTGGCGGTCCAAAATAAAACAGGCAAGTCCTGATAGACATCAGGTGCCTCAATCCACCCAGATGTGTGTTTAAGTTGCCACCTTAGATAAACCATTAAAATTATCAACTCACATCTGTCATGGATATCACTCACCCAATCCACGTCTACTAGCATAGCATGGCATAATAGCAAACGTAGAAGTAACTCCCAAAGGTTTCATAATAATACAGGTAATAGGTACTACCTCATCTACTTCCCATCCCACAATTTAATTAGATCCTAATCATGCAATGTGAGAGGATTGATCTAATGCAATAAAACATGGGTTGTAGAAAAGGTATGATCAAAGTGTTACTTGCCTTGCTGATGATCCGCGAGACCTAGGGTTTCGAAGTAACAGGCGGCGCAATCCGGGTGATCTATCGCAGACAAACAACAAGCACACAATAAGTACTCATCTAATGCACAGGTAAAACTCGAACAAGAGAACGAACCAGAAAGTTCAACTTAAGAACTCCGGTTGCAAAGAAAGAAAGAACAGATGACGGAAAAACAAACGGCGGAAGAAAACAACTCGGTTCTAGCAAGTTGAAACTAGGTCAAATTTTACCGGGGCAAAAACTTGTTTAAGTTGATTAGACGGAACGGCGGTTTCGAAACGAAACTCCAGGCGCTTGAATCACCTGATTCCGATAAACGAGCGAGAAGAAAGACTAGAACGAAGATCGGATCTGAGATCGCGATCGGAAAGAAAGCGGAATAAAACCGACGAGAAAGAAAACGAAGAACGGTTAAACGAACGGACATTGTTAACCGGGAATAATCGGTGATCACGTTCGTTGGGACGAACGGTCCGATAGAAGAACGAAAACCGATCTAGGGTTTTCGGAAAAGAAACCGAAAAAGAAACGAAAAACCGATCTAGGGTTTTCGGAAGAAAACCGAAACAAAACCGGAAGAAAAAGAAAAGAATCGGAGAGAAAACGGAACGGTTCTTTTAGGAAAAACCGGACCGTTGAAGAAAAAGAGAGGCGCGGCTACCTCGGGAGGCGGGCTCCGGGCGGCGGCGGCTAAGGGCGGCGGCGGTGGCTTAGGCGCGGGGCGGCGCGGCTAAGGCGGCGGCTTGGGGCTGCGCGCTGCTGCTTGCTGCGGTTTAGGAGGAGAGGGGCTTGGGGTTTTGATGTGAGGAGAGGGGGGGTTTGGGGTATTTATATAGGTGAGGGGGGATTTACTTGGGGTAGGGGGCAAGCAAAAGAGGGAAAACAAAACAAGGAAAGGGGGCTAGCCTAGAGTCCTAGAGGGACTCGGCTAAGAGGCGAGGCAGCGGCCTGGCGCCTGGCGCCTGGCGCTGGCGCACGCGCGCAGGGAGGCTGGGGCGCAGCGGCGGCTGGCTGGGCCTTTGGCCCGGCTGGCCTGGCGGGAGTTTTTTTTTAAAACGGTTTCGCGCGCAGAAAAACAAAAGAAAGAAAATCTAAACGAACTCCAAAATGCCTAAAGTAAATTTTCCCCGACTCCTAAAA
The DNA here is from genome assembly GCF_018294505.1 of Triticum aestivum. Classification (NCBI taxonomy): domain Eukaryota; kingdom Viridiplantae; phylum Streptophyta; class Magnoliopsida; order Poales; family Poaceae; genus Triticum; species Triticum aestivum. The sequence goes on from NC_057806.1 coordinate 3,609,042, forward strand.
ATGAGTCGAACAAAATGAACTTTTCTCCGGGCCTAAAATGCAATTTTTGAAAACGCGCATTTTTCCCTATCCAAAGAAAAAGCAAACAAACACCGAAACCAAAATTTGATTTATTCATTAAATCTTCATTTTTCCTCAATTTTGGGAAATTCATATTATTCCCTCTCTTATATTTTTGATATCGGAAAATTATTGAAGATGAAATAAATAAATCAAATGATCCTCTTTTCAAATTCGAGAAAACTCTCAAATATGAAAATAACGAAATCTCCAACTCTCTCCGAGGGTCCTTGAGTTGCGTGAAATTTCTAGGATCGGGCAAAATGCAAGAAAATATGATATGCATGATGATCTAGTGTATAACATTCCAAATTGCAAATTTGGGATGTTACATTCTCTAGTCACCATCACCAAGTTAGTAGAACTTCGTGATGAACTATAATATGCAAGGGATAACAGAAATGATTCCCAAGCTCTTCGTGATGCTGAAATCGATGAAGGTAGAAATCAAGAAAAGCATCAAGTGTTGATGGTAAACAAAATCACTAGTTTCAAGTAAAGGGACAAAGGGAAGAAAGGGGAACTTCAAAAAGAACAGTACGCAAGTTGCTGCTCAAGTGAAAAAACCCAAGTCTGGACCTAAGCCTGAAACTGAGTGCTTCTACTGCAAAGGGACTGGTCACTGGAAGCGGAACTACCCCAAGTAATTGGCGGATAAGAAGGATGGCAAAGTGAAAAAAGGTATATTTGATATACAGATTATTGATGTGTATATTACTAGTGTTCGTAGCAACCCCTCGGTATTTGATACTGGTTCAGTTGCTAAGAGTAGTAACTCGAAATGGGAGTTGCAGAATGAACAGAGACTAGTTAAGGGTGAAGTGACGATGTGTGTTGGAAGTAGTTCCAAGATTGATATGATCATCATCGCACACTCCCTATACTTTCGGGATTAGTGTTGAACCTAAATAAGTGTTATTTGGTGTTTGCCTTGAGCATGAATATGATTTGATCATGTTTATTGCAATACGGTTATTCATGTAAGTTAGAGAATAATTGTTGTTCTATTTACATGAATAAAACCTTCTATGGTCATACACCCAATGAAGATGGTTTGTTGGATCTCGATCGTTGTGATACACATTTTTATAGTATTGAAGCAAGATGCAAAGTTAATAATGATAGTGCAACTTATTTGTGGCACTGCCGGTTAGGTTATATTGGTGTAAAGCGCATGAAGAAAATCCATGCTGATGGGCTTTTGGAATCACTTGATTATGAATCAGTTGATGCTTGCGAACCTTGCCTCATGGGCAAGATGACTAAGACTCCGTTCTCCGGAACAATGGAGCGAGCAACAGATTTGTTGGAAATCATACATACTGATGTATGTGGTCCGATGAATATTGAGGCTCACGGTAGGTATCATTATTTTTTGATCTTCACAGATGATTTGAGCAGATATGAGTATATCTACTTGATGAAACACAAATCTGAAACATTTGAAAAGTTCAAAGAATTTCAGAGTGAAGTGGAGAATCATCGTAACAAAATAAAAGTTTCTACGATATGATCGTAGAAGTAAAATATTTGAGTTACGAGTTTGGCCTTCAGTTAAAACAATGTGAAATAGTTTCACTACTCACGCCACCTGGAACACCACAGTGTAATGGTGTGTCCGAACGTCGTAACCGTGCTTTATTAGATATGGTGCGATCTATGACGTCTCTTACTGATTTACCGCTATCATTTTGGGGTTATGCATTAGAGACAGCTACATTCACGTTAAATAGGACACGATCTAAATCCGTTGAGACGACACCGTATGAACTATGGTTTGGCAAGAAACCTAAGTTGTCGTTTCTTAAAAGTTTGAGGTTGCAATGCTTATGTGAAAAAGTTTTAACCTGATAAGCTCAAACCCAAATCGGAGAAGTGCGTCTTCATAGGATACCCAAAAAGAAAAATGTTGGGTACACCTTCTATCACAGATCCGAAGGCAAGATATTCGTTGCTGAGAATGGATCCTTTCTAGAGAAGGAGTTTCTCTCGAAAGAAGTGAGTGGGAGGAAAGTAGAACTTGATGAGGTAACTGTACCTGCTCCCTTATTGGAAAGTAGTTCATCACAGAAATCTGTTCCTGTGACTACTACACCAATTAGTGAAGCTAATGATGATGATCATGTAAACTTCAGATCAAGTTACTACCGAACCTTGTAGGTAAACCAGAGTGAGATCCGCACCAGAGTGGTACGGTAATCCTGTTCTGGAGGTCATGTTACTTGACCATGACGAGCCTATGAACTATATATGAGGAAGCGATGATGAGCCCAGATTCCGCGAAATGTCTTGAGGCCATAAAATCTGAGATGGGATCCATGTATGAGAACAAAGTGTGGACTTTGGTTGACTTGCCCATTGATCGACAAGCCATTGAGATTAAATGGATCTTCAAGAGGAAGACAGACGCTGATAGTAGTGTTACTATCTACAAAGCTAGAATTGTCGCAAAAATGTTTTCGACAAGTTCAAGGTGTTGACTACGATGAGAGTTTCTCACTTTTATCTATGCTTAAGTCTATCCGAATCATGTTAGCAATTGTCATCTGGCAAATGGATAAACAAAACTGCATTCCTTAATGGATTTATTAAAGAAGAGTTGTATATGATGCAACCAGAAGGTTTTGTCAATCCTAAAGGTGCTAACAAAATATGCAAGCTCCAGCGATCCATCTATGGACTGGTGCAAGCATCTCGGAGTTGGAATATACGCTTTGATAAGTTGATCAAAGCATATAGTTTTATACAGACTTGCGGTGAAGCCTGTATTTACAAGAAAGTGAGTGGGAGCACTACAACATTTCTGATAAGTATATGTGAATGACATATTGTTGATCGGAGATAATGTAGAATTATTCTGCAAAGCATAAAGGAATGTTTGAAATGAGTTTTTCAAAGAAAGACCTTGGTGAAGCTGCTTACATATTGAGCATCAAGATCTATAGAGATAGATCAAGACGCTTGATAAGTTTTTCAATGAGTACATACCTTGACAAGATTTTGAAGTAGTTCAAAATGGAACAGTCAAAGAAGGAGTTCTTGCCTGTGTTACAAGGTGTGAACTTGAGTAAGACTCAAAACCCGACCACGGCAGAAGATAGAGATAGAATGAAAGTCATTCCCTATGCCTCAGCCATAGGTTCTATAAAGTATGCCATGCTGTGTACCAGACCTATTGTATACCCTGCCCTGAGTTTGGCAAGGGAGTACAATAGTGATCTAGGAGTAGATCACTGGACATTGGTCAAAATTATCCTTAGTGGAATAAGGATATGTTTCTCGATTATGGAGGTGACAAAAGGTTCATCATAAAGGGTTACGTCGATGCAAGTTTTGACACTGATCCAGATGACTCAAAGTCTCAATCTGGATACATATTGAAAGTGGGAGCAATTAGCTAGAGTAGCTTAGTGCAGAGCATTGTTGACATAGAAATTTGCAAAATACTTACGGATCTGTATGTGGCAGACCCATTGACTAAACTTCTCTCACAAGCAAAACATGATCACACCCTAGTACTCTTTGGGTGTTAATCACATAGCGATGTGAACTAGCTAGATTATTGAATCTAGTAAACCCTTTGGGTGTTGGTCACATGACGATGTAAACTATGGGTGTTAATCACATGGTGATGTGAACTATTGATGTTAAATCACATGGCGATGTGAACTAGATTATTGACTCTAGTGCAAGTGGGAGACTGAAGGAAATATGCCCTAGAGGCAATAATAAAGTTATTATTTATTTCCTTATTTCATGATAAATGTTTATTATTCATGCTATAATTATATTAACCGGAAACATAATACATGTGTGAATACATAGACAAACAGCGTGTCACTAGTATGCCTCTACTTGACTAGCTCGTTGATCGAAGATGGTTATGTTTCCTAGCCATAGACATGAGTTGTCATTTGATTAATGAGATCACATCATTAGGAGAATGATGTGATTGACTTGACCCATTCCATTAGCTTAGCACTTGATCGTTTAGTTTTTTGCTATTGCTTTCTTCATAACTTATACATGTTCCTATGACTATGAGATTATGCAACTCCCATTTACCGGAGGAACACTTTGTGTGCTACCAAACGTCACAACGTAACTGGGTGATTATAAAGGTGCTCTATAGGTATCTCCGAAGATACTTGTTGGGTTGGCGTATTTCGAGATTACGATTTGTCACTCCGATTGTCGGAGAGGTATCTCTGGGCCCTCTCGATAATGCACATCACTTAAGCCTTGCAAGCATTGCAACTAATAAGTTAGTTGCGGGATGATGTATTACTAAACGAGTAAAAGAGACTTGCCGGTAACGAGATTGAACTAGGTATTGAGATACCGACGATCGAATCTCGGGCAAGTAACATACCGATGACAAAGGGAACAACGTATGTTGTTATGCGGTCTGACCGATAAAGATCTTCGTAGAATATGTGGGAGCCAATATGAGCATCCAGGTTCCGCTATTGGTTATTGACCGGAGACGTGTCTCGGTCATGTCTGCATAGTTCTCGAACCCGTAGGGTCTGCATGCTTAAGGTTTCGATGACAGTTATATTATGAGTTTATGAGTTTTGATGTACCGAAGGAGTTCGGAGTCCCAGATGAGATCGGGGACATGACGAGGAGTCTCGAATGGTCGAGACGCAAAGATCGATATATTGGACGACTATATTCGGACATCGGAAAGGTTCCGAGTGATTCGGGTATTTTTCGGAGTACCGGAGAGTTACGGGAATTCGCCGGGGAGTATATGCGCCTTACTGGGCCGTACGGGAATAGAGGAGAGAGGCCAAAAGGAAGGAGGCGCGCCCCCCCCTCTGGTCCAAATTGGACAAGGGGTGCAGCCCACTTTTCCTTGTTCCTCTCCCCCTCTTTCCTTCTCTCCTACTCCAACAAGGGAAGGAGGAGTCCTACTCATAGTGGGAGTAGGACTCCCCCCTTGGCACGCCCTCCTCCTAGGTCGGCCGCCTCCCTCCCTTGCTCCTTTATATACGGGGGCAGGGGGCACCCCATAGACACAACAGTTGATCATTGATCTCTTAGCCGTGTGCGGTGCCCCCCTCCACCATAGTTGTCGATAATATTGTAGTGGTGCTTAGGCGAAGCCCTACGACAGTAGAACATCAAGATCGTCACCACACCGTCGTGCTGACGGAACTCTTCCCCGACATTCTGCTGGATCAGAGTCCGGGGATCGTCATCGAGCTGAACGTGTGCTAGAACTCGGAGGTGCCGTAGTTTCGGTGCTTGATCGGTCGGGCCGTGAAGACGTTCGACTACATCAACCACGTTGTGCTAACGCTTCCGCTTTCGGTCTACGAGGGTACGTAGACAACACTCTCGCCTCTCGTTGCCATGCATCACCATGATCTTGCGTGTGCGTAGGATTTTTTTTTGAAATTGCTACGTTCCCCAATAAATTTGTATGTGCCATCTCTAATCTTCAAAATAAATTTCTCTTTTGTGTGCTCGTACCGCTCATGAAATGGTAGGGGGTGGATGGTATATTTCCAAGCTAGATGTGTTATTCTCAAGATGAGTGTTTATTCACTTGTCATTGCACGAGAGTACGACAAAGGTATTAGGGATGCCCAGTCCCGAAATGAAAAATGAATTTACTATATGTTTTCACATAATAAATTCCTTGGTAAGTGTTAGTATGGAAGGCACCCGTGGATACGACGAGCCATGGAAAGTGAAAGTATGGTGGAAAAAGGAATAAACTTTATTTTCTGTTTGGGAACCGCCTATGATATATCTAGCATGGAAAGTATTGGGAACTACTCGATCGTTTTCGTTGACAGGAAAAGCATGCCACCCAAAAAAAATTACCTCTCTATTTCTCTTTGAGCTCTGGTACCTCTACAAATCCATACTTCCTCTGTGAAGGGCCTTTCTTTTACTTTATGCAAATTTTATTTTTATTTGGGTCTCCATCTTCTCTTATAAAGCACCAACTAAGGGGCACTATGATCGTACTTGAGCATTGAGCGTAGCTAATATGCGAGTGTGTTTCATGAATGGGTCAATGATTGAGCATAATGGGCTAGGGATAACTTGCTTTAGTGTTGATATTTTGGAAGACATGGTTGCTTGTCGATATGCTTGAGTATTGAAATCTTCATGTCAAAACTAGACTATTGCTTTTTATCATATAAAAGTCCAAATGTCCATGCTATAAAGAAAAGAATATGTGATGAACATGTTAGGCATCATTCCACAGCAAAAATTCTGTTTTTATCATTTACCTACTCAAGGACGAGTAGGAATTAAGCTTGGGGATGCTGATACGTCTCCGACGTATCTATAATTTTTGATTGTTCCATGTTGTTATATTATCATTCTTGGATGTTTTACAATTATTTTATAGCAACTTTATATCATTTTTTGGGACTAACTTATTGACATAGTGCCCAGTGCCAGGTGATGTTTTTTGCTTGTTTTTTACTTCACAGGAAATCAATATCAAACGGAGTCCAAATGCTACGAAAATTTTTGGAGATTTTTTTTGGACCAGAAGACATCCAGTGGGCCAAAGAAGTTCCAGAGGGGTGCCCCGAGGGGGGCACAACCCACCTGGGAGCACGGGGGCCCAGGCGTGCCCTGGTGGGTTGTGTCCACCTCGGTGCCCTCCCGCACTACCTCTTCGCCCTATAAATTCCCAAATATTCCAAAAACCCTCGGGGAGAACCCTAGATCAGAAGTTCCATCCCTCAAGCCTCTGTAGCCACGAGAAACCAATCTAGGCCCGTTCCGGCACCCTGCTGGAGGGGGGACTCATCACCGGTGGCCATCTTCATCATCCCGGTGGCCACCATGATGAGGAGGGAGTAGTCCACCCTCGGGGCTGAGGGTTTGTACCAGTAGATGTGTGTTTAACCTCTCTTTCTCGTGTTCTTGAGATGGCACGATCTTGATGTATCGCGGGATTTGTTAATATAGTTGGATCATATGGTGTTTCTCCCTCTCTATCTTCTTGTGATGAATTGAGTTTTCCCTTTGAGATTTCGTTTTATCGGATTGAATACTTTTATGGATTTGAGAACACTTGATGTATGTCTTGCTATGAATGCCCATGGTGACAATGGGGTATCATATTGATTCACTTGATATATGTTTTGGCACTCAACTCGCGGATTCCCGAGGTGACATTGGGGTAATCTATGCATAGGGGTTGGTGCACGTTCTTGCTACCTCTTGAGCACTGCGTTGGTTTTCCCCGAAGAGGAAGGGATGATGCAGCAAAGTAGCGTAAGTATTTCCCTCAGTTTTTGAGAACCAAGGTATCAATCCAGTAGGAGGCTACGCACGAGTCCCTCGTACCTGCACAAAACAAATAAATCCTCGCAACCAACGCAAATAGGGGTTGTCAATCCCTATAAGGCCACTTACGAGAGTGAGATCTGATAGATATGATAAGATAATATTTTTGGTATTTTTATGATAAAGATGCAAAGTAAAATAAAGGCAAAGGAAATAGCAAAGGAAATAACTAAGTAGTAGGAGATCAATATGATAAAGATAGACCCGGGGGGGCATAGGTTTCACTAGTGGTTTCTCTCGAGAGCATAAGTATTCTATGGTGGGTGAACAAATTACTATTGAGCAATTTACAAAATTGAGCATAGTTATGAGAATATCTAGGTATGATCATGTATATAGGCATCACGTCTGAGACAAGTAGACCGACTCCTGCCTGCATCTACTACTATTACTCCACTCTTCGACCGCTATCCAGCATGCATCTAGAGTATTAAGTTAAAAACAGAGTAACGCCTTAAGCAGGATGACATGATGTAGAGGGATAGACTCATGCAATATGAAGAAAACCCCATCTTGTTATCCTCGATGGCAACAATACAATACGTGCCTTGCTGCCCCTACTTTCACTGGGAAAGGACACTGCAAGATTGAACCCAAAGCTAAGCACTTCTCTCATTGCAAGAAAGATCAATCTAGTAGGCTAAACCAAACTGATAATTCAAGGAGACTTGCAAAGATAACCAATCATACATAAAAGAATTCAGAGAAGATTCAAATATTGTTCATAGATAGACTTGATCATAAACCCACAATTCATCGCTATCAACAAACACACCACAAAAAGAAGATTACATCGAATAGATCTCCACAAGAGAGGGGGAGAACATTGTATTGAGATCCAAAAAGAGAGAAGAAGCCATCTAGCTACTAACTATGGACCCGTAGGTCTGAGGTAAACTACTCACACTTCATCGGAGGGGCTATGGTGATGATGTAGAAGCCCTCAGTGATCGATGCCCCCTCCGGCGGAGCTCCGGAACAGGCCCCAAGATGGGATCTCGTGGATACAGAAAGTTGCGGCGGTGGAATTAGGGTTTTGGATCCGTATCTGATCGTTTGGGGGTACGTAGGTATATATAGGAGGAAGGAGTACGTCGGTGGAGCAACAGGGGGCCCACGAGGTGGAGGGCGCGCCTGGGGTAGGCAGGCGCCCCCCTACCTCATGGCCTCCTCTTTTCTTTCTTGACGTAGGGTCCAAGTCTCCTGGGTCTTGTTCGTTGAGAAAACCACGTTCCCGAAGGTTTCATTCCGTTTGGACTCCGTTTGATATTCCTTTTCTTCGAAACCCTAAAACAGGCAAAAACAACAATTCTGGGCTGGGCCTCCGGTTAATAGGTTAGTCCCAAAAATAATATAAAAGTGGATAATAAAGCCCAATAATGTCCAAAACAGTAGATAATATAGCATGGATCAATCAAAAATTATAGATACGTTGGAGACATATCAAGCATCCCCAAGCTTAATTCCTGCTCCTCCTCGAGTAGGTAAATGATAAAAATAGAATTTTTGATGCGGAGTGTTACTTGGCATAATTTTAACGTAATTCTTCTTAATTTGGGTATGAATATTCAAATCCAAAAGATTCAAGACAAAAGTTCATATTGACATAAAAATAATAATACTTCAAGCATACTAACAAAGCAATTATGTCTTCTCAAAATAACATGGCTAAAGAAAGTTATCCCTACAAAATCATATAGTCTGGCTATGCTCTATCTTCACCACACAAAATATTTAAATAATGCACAACCCCGATGACAAGCCAAGCAATTGTTTCATACTTTTGACATTCTCAAAACTTTTTCAATCTTCATGCAATACATGAGCGTGAGCCATGGATATAGCACTATAGGTGGAATAGAGTGGTGGTTGTGGAGAAGACAAAAAGGGAGAGGATAGTATCACATCAACTAGGCGTATCAACGGGCTATGGAGATGCCCATCAATAGATATCAATGTGAGTGAGTAGGGATTGCCATGCAACGGATGCACTAGAGCTATAAGTATATGAAAGCTCAAAAAGAAACTAAGTGGGTGTGCATCCAACTTGCTTGCTCATGAAGACCTAGGGCATTTTGAGGAAGCCCATCATTGGAATATACAAGCCAAGTTCTATAATGAAAGATTCCCACTAGTATATGAAAGTGATAACATGAGAGACTCTCTACTATGAAGATCATGGTGCTACTTTGAAGCACAAGCATGGTAAAAGGATAGTAACATTGTCCCTTCTATCTTTTTCTCTCATTTTTTTCTTTTCTTTTTTTATTTGGGCCTTTTCTCTTTTTTTATTGCCTCTTTTCTTTCTTTTTTTGTCTGGAGTCTCATCCCGACTTGTGGGGGAATCATAGTCTCCATCATCCTTTCCTCACTGGGACAATGCTCTAATAATGATGATCATCACACTTTTATTTTTCTTATAACTCAACAATTACAACTCGATACTTAGAACAAAATATGACTCTATATGAATGCCTCCGGCGGTATACCGGGATATGCAATGAATCAAGAGTGACACGTATGAAAGAATTATGAATGGTGGCTTTGCCACAAATACGATGTCAACTACATGATCATGCTAAGCAATATGACAATGATGGAGTGTATCATAATAAACGGAACGGTGGAAAGTTGCATGGCAATATATATCGGAATGGCTATGGAAATGCCATAATGGGTAGGTATGGTGGCTGTTTTGAGGAAGGTATATGTTGGGTGTATGATACCGGCGAAAGGTGCACGGTATTAGAGAGGCTAGCAAAGGTGGAAGGGTGAGAAAAGTGCGTATAATCCATGGACTCAACATTAGTCATAAAGAACTCATATACTTATTGCAAAAATCTACAAGTTATCAAAGCAAAGTATTAGGTGTATGCTCCTAGGGGGATAGATTGGTAGGAAAAGACCATCGCTCGTCCCCGACCGCCACTCATAAGGAAGACAATCAATAAATAAATCATGCTCCGACTTCATCACATAACGGTTCACCATACGTGCATGCTACGGGAATCACAAGCTTCAACACATGTATTTCTCAAATTCACAACTACTCAACTAGCATGACTTTAATATCAGCATCTCCATATCTCAAAACAATTATCAAGTATCAAACTTATCATAGTATTCAACACACTCATAAGAGAATTTTTTTATTCTTGAATACCTAGCATATTAGGATTTAAAGCAAATTACCATGCTATTAAGACTCTCAAAATAATCTAAGTGAAGCATGAGAGATCAATAGTTTCTATAAAACAAATCCACCACCGTGCTCTAAAAGATATAAGTGAAGTACTAGTATAACTCAAAAGATATAAGCGAAGCACATAGAGTATTCTAACAAATTCCAAATCATGTATGGATCTCTCAAAAGGTGTGTACAGCAAGGATGATTGTGGTAAACTAAAAATCAAAGACTCAAATAATACAAGACGCTCCAAGCAAAACACATATCATGTGGCGAATAAAAATATAGCTCCATGTAAAGTTACCAATAGAAGTAGACGAAAGAGGGGATGCCTTCCGGGGCATCCCCAAGCATCGGCTTTTAGGTGTCCTTAGGTTATCTTGGGGGTTCCATGGGCATACCCAAGCTTAGGCTCTTGCCACTCCTTGTTCCATAATCTATCAAATCTTTTACCCAAGACTTGAAAACTTCACAACACAAAACTTAAAGTAGAAAATCTCGTGAGCTCCGTTAGCGAAAGAAAATAAAAGACCACTTCAAGGTACTGTAATGAACTCATTATTTATTTATATTGGTGTTATACCTACTGTATTCCAACTTCTCTATGGTTTATAAACTATTTTACTAGCCATAGATTCATCAAAATAAGCAAACAACACACGAAAAACAGAATCTGTCAAAAACAGAACAGTCTGTAGTAATCTGTAGCTAGCACAAGATCTGGAACCCCAAAAATTCTAAAATAAATTTCTGGACGTTAGTAATTTATCTATTAATTATCTTCAAAAAGAATTAACTAAATATCACTTTCCAAATAAAATTGACAGCAGTTCTCGTGAGCGCTAAAGTTTCTGTTTTTTACAGCAAGTTCAACAAGACTTTCCCCAAGTCTTCCCAACGGTTCTACTTGGCACAAACACTAATTAAACACAAAAAACATGACCAAAACAGAGGCTAGATAAATTGTTTATTACTAAACAGGAGCAAAAAGCAAGGAAAAAAAGAAAATTGGGTCGCCTCCCGACAAGCGCTTTCGTTTAACGCCCCTAGCTAGGCATAACAAGCAAGAATAGATGTAGGTATTGCCATCTTTGGTAGGAAATTCTTCAATGAGGCATCTACCATCTTTAGTAATTTCTTTCTTTTTATTAATTATCAAACTTTTAGGCACAAGATCGAAAAATCCGTTCGTAACAAATGGTTCCTTAATGATAGCAAAAAGATTGGGATGAATACTTATAGATTTGAGATCCGCATCCTTACTAGAGGATTCACCCTTATTTTTAGGAACGTATATAATCTTGGCAACTTTAGTGGAAGGGCTTGGAGTGTTCTTTACGGAAGAAAAAGCGGTTCCCAAGTTAGTAATAATATTCTCGAGTTTATTGATCCTAACGGAATCATTATTTATTTTCTCATTAACTATGGGTTCCTTTTCTTTAATATCTTTCAAAGTAACTCCTACTTTAGATCCACATTGAGAGATTCGGCTATGGATCTTTTTATCCAAATTTTCAATTAACTCTACGGTAGCAACCTTATTTTCAATAATTTCAAGCCTTTGCATTACATGCTCCAAAGTTAATTTAGTTCCATTGACCAAGAGAGTGGGTGAGCCAAATAAATCTAACATAGCATTATAAGAATCAAAAGTATGGCTACCAAAAAAGTTCCCTCCGGTAATAGTATCAAGAACATAACGGTGCCAAGGAGTAATGCCTACATAAAAATTGCGAAGGAGAACGGAAGTAGATTGCTTCCTAGTAGATCTATTTTGAGCATTGCAAATTCTATACCAAGCGTCTTTTAGATTTTCTCCCTCCCTTTGCTTAAAATTTAGAATTTCATTCTCAGGAGATAACGGAGAAGATAAGGGACTAGCCATAACGACAAGCAAACAAACTAACACACAAGCAAACAGAAAGCAAACGGGCAAAAAGAGGCAAATAGAGAAAGAGAGGGAGGATAGAGAGACAGGGCGAATAAAACAGCAAGGGTGAAGTGGTTGAGAGGAAAACGAGAGGAAAATGGCAAATAATGTAATGCGAGAGATAAGGGTATGTGATGGGTACTTGGTATGTTGAATTTTGCGTAGACCTCCCCGGCAACGGCGCCAGAAATCCTTCTTGCTACCTCTTGAGCACTGCGTTGGTTTTCCCCGAAGAGGAAGGGATGATGCAGCAAAGTAGCATAAGTATTTCCCTCAGTTATTGAGAACCAAGGTATCAATCCAGTAGGAGGCTACGCGCGAGTCCCTCGTACCTACACAAAACAAATAAATCCTCGCAACCAACGCAAATAGTGGTTGTCAATCCCTATAAGGCCACTTACGAGAGTGAGATCTGATAGATATGATAAGATACTATTTTTGGTATTTTTATGATAAAGATGCAAAGTAAAATAAAGGCAAAGTAAATAGCAAAGGAAATAACTAAGTAGTAGGAGATCAATATGATAAAGATAGACCCGGTGGCCATAGGTTTCACTAGTGGCTTCTCTCGAGAGCATAAGTATTCTACGGTGGGTGAACAAATTACTGTTGAGCAATTGACAGAATTGAGCATAGTTATGAGAATATCTAGGTATGATCATGTATATAGGCACCACGTCCGAGACAAGTAGATCGACTCCTGCCTGCATCTACTACTATTACTCCACTCATCGACCGCTATCCAGCATGCATCTAGAGTATTAAGTTAAAAATAGAGTAATGCCTTAAGTAAGATGACATGATGTAGAGGGATAGACTCATGCAATATGAAGAAAACCCCATCTTGTTATCCTCGATGGAAACAATACAATACGTGCCTTGCTGCCCCTACTGTCACTGGGAAAGGACACCGCAAGATTGAACCCAAAGCTAAGCACTTCTCCCATTGCAAGAAAGATCAATCTAGTAGGCCAAACCAAACTGATAATTCGAAGAGACTTGCAAATATAACCAATCACACATAAAAGAATTCAGAGAAGATTCAAATAATGTTCATAGATAGACTTGATCATAAACCCACAATTCATCGGTCTCAACAAACACACCGCAAAAAGAAGATTACATCGAATAGATCTCCACAAGAGAGGGGGACATTGTATTGAGATCCAAAAAGAGAGAAGAAGCCATCTAGCTACTACTATGGACCCGTAGGTCTGAGGTAAACTACTCACACTTCATCGGAGGGGCTATGGTGATGATGTAGAAGCCCTCCGTGATCGATGCCCCCTTCGGCGGAGCTCCGGAACAGGCCCCAAGATGGGATCTCGTGGATACAGAAAGTTGCGGCGGTGGAATTAGGGTTTTGGATCCGTATCTGATCGTTTGGGGGTACGTAGGTATATATAGGAGGAAGGAGTATGTCAATGGAGCAACAGGGGGCCCACGAGGGTGGACGGCGCGCTTGGGGTAGGCTGGCGCACCCCCTACCTCGTGGCCTCCTCTTTTCTTTCTTGACATAGGGTCCAAGTCTCCCGGGTCTTGTTCGTTGAGAAAATCACGTTCCCGAGGGTTTCATTCCGTTTGGACTCCGTTTGATATTCCTTTTCTACGAAACCCTAAAATAGGCAAAAAACAGCAATTCTGGGTTGGGCCTCCGGTTAATAGGTTAGTCTCAAAAGTATTATAAAAGTGGATAATAAAGCCCAATAATGTCCAAAACAGTAGATAATATAGCATGGAGCAATCAAAAATTATAGATACGTTGGAGACGTATCAGTTCTTGTCTTTGTTTCTCTAGTAGAAATCTTGGGCACTCTTTGAGATTCTTTGGGTTGGATAGAATATTATGAATCTGAATTTTCTTTGGTGTTATTTTAGTACGAACTCTTGGTTAGATCGATGGGAAAGAATAGCTTGGTGTTATTTTAGCACGAACTCTGGGATAGATTGATCGGAAAGAATTGCTTTGAGGTGGTTTCGTACCCTACAAACAATTTCGTCTTATGTTCTCTGCTAGATATGGAGTGATTCTTCATCGCACTTTGAGGGGTGGTTATATGATCCAATTATATTAGCATTGTTGAGAGATTGCACTAGCGAAAGTACGGACCCTAGGCCTCATTTTCAAGCATTGCAATACTGTTTGTGCTTCGTTTTATCGATTGCTACCTTGCTGTATTTTATTGTTCTTATTACAAAAATCAATATCTACTATCCATATTACACTTGTATCACCATCTCTTCGCTGAACTAGTGCACCTATACAAATTACCATTTGTATTTGGTGTGTTGGGGACACAAGAGACTTTTTATTATTTGGTTACAGGGTTGTTTAAGAGAGATCATCTTCATCCTACGCCTCCCATGGATTGATAAACCTTAGGTCATCCACTTGAGGGAAAATTGCTACTGTCCTACAAAACTCTGCGCTTGGAGGCCCAACACGTATGTACAAGAATAAAGTTGCGTAGTAGACATCAGCGTTCAGCACACGTTCAACTCAATGACGTCCTCGCCTTCTTGTTCCAGCAAGAGGAGTGAAGTAGTAGATGAGTTCCGGCAGCACGATGGTGTGATGATGGTGGTGGTGAAGTTATTTCCGTAGGGCTTTGCCAAGCACAACGGTTTTTGGACGGAGGACGAACTAGAAGGAGAGGGGGCGCTGCTACCTCTTGAGCACTGCGTTGGTTTTCCCTTGAAGAGGAAAGGGTGATGCAGCAAAGTAGCGTAAGTATTTCCCTTAGTTTTTGAGAACCAATGTATCAATCCAGTAGGAGACTACACGCAAGTCCCTCTTACCTACACAAACAAATAAGAACCTCGCAACCAACGTGATAAAGGGGTTGTCAATCCCTTCACGATCACTTACGAGAGTGAGATCTGGTAGAGATAATAATAATAAGATAAATATTTTTCGTATTTTTATGATATAGATTGAAAGTAAAGATTGCAAAATAAAATAGATTGGAAACTTATATGATAAAAGATAGACCCGGGGGCCATAGGTTTCACTAGTGGCTTCTCTCAAGATAGCATAAGTATATACGGTGGGTGAACAAATTACTGTCAAGCAATTGATAGAAAAGTGCATAATTATGAGTATATCTAGGCATGATCATGTATATAGGCATCACGTTCGTGACAAGTAGACCGAAACCATTCTGCATCTACTACTATTACTCCACACATCGACCGCTATCCAGCATGCATCTAGAGTATTAAATGCATAAGAACAGAGTAACGCATTAGGCAAGATGACATGATGTAGAGGGATAAACTCAAGCAATATGATATAAACCCCATCTTTTTATCCTCAATGGCAACAATACAATACGTGCCTTGCTGCCCCTGCTGTCACTGGGAAAGGACACCGCAAGATTGAACCCAAAGCTAAGCACTTCTCCCATTGCAAGAAAGATCAATCTAGTAGGCCAAACCAAACTGATAATTCGAAGAGACTTGCAAAGATAACTTAATCATACATAAAAGATTTCAGAGAAGAATCAAATATTGTTCATAGATAAACTTGATCATAAACCCACAATTCATCGGATCTCAACAAACACACCGCAAAAAGAGTTACATCGAATAGATCTCCAAGAAGATCAAGGAGAACTTGTATTGAGATCCAAAGAGAGAGAAGAAGCCATCTAGCTAATAACTATGGACCCGAAGGTCTGAGGTAAACTACTCACACATCATCGAAAAGGCTATGGTGTTGATGTAGAAGCCCTCCGTGATTGATTCCCCCTCCGGCGGAGCTCCGGAAAAGGCCCCAAGATGGGATCTCTTGGGTACAGAAGGTTACGGCGGTGGAAATAGGGTTTCGTGGTGGTCCTGAATGTTTTCGGGGTATATGGGTATATATAGGAGGAAGAAGTAGGTCAGTGGAGCTACGAGGGGCCCACGAGGGTGGAGGGCGCGCCCATGGGAGTAGGCGCGCCCCTGCCTCGTGGCCTCCTCGTTTGTTTCTTGACGTCCACTCCAAGTCCCCCGGATCACGTTTGTTCCAAAAATAACTCCCTGAAGGTTTCATTCCGTTTGGATTCCGTTTGATATTCCTTTTCTGCGAAACACTGAAATAGGCAAAAAAACAACAATTTGCACTGGGCCTTGGGTTAGTAGGTTAGTCTCAAAAAAATATCAAAGTGTATAAATAAGCCCATTAACATCAAAACAGATAATATAATAGCATGGAACAATACAAATTATAAATACGTTGGAGACGTATCAGGCGCCGGCACACGGCTTGGGGATTTCGTGGTCTGTGGCGCCCCTCCCCTCCTCTCATATATATAGGTGGAGGGAGGAGGGGAGGCAGCCCTAGGCGCACCTCAAGGGGGCGGCAGCCGCCCTAGGGCGCCTGCCCTAGGCGCTTCCCTCTTCCTTCTTGGCCCGTGGGGGGAAAGGAAAGGGGTCGACTGCCTTAAGGCGCCTCCCCTTCCTTCTCTCTTGTGTGGAGAAAGGCAGGAGGGGGCCAACCCCTCCTCTTTCCTTCCCTAGGGGCCGGCGGCCAGGAGGTGGGCGCGCCAGCCCCCTTGTGGGCTGGTGTGCTCCCTCCTTTTGGCCCGTTAGGCCCAACAAATCCCCGTTGCCTTTTGGAACCCCTTTTGGTGAACCGATAATTATCCGGTGCATTCTGAAACTCTTCCGGAGACCAAATACTACCATCCTATATATCAATCTTTACCTCCAGACCATTATGGAGCTCCTCATCATGTCCGTGATCTCACCCGGGACTCAGAACAACATTCGGTCACCAACATACATAACTCACATAGTATTATATCGTCAACGAACGTTAAGCGTGTGGACCCTATGTGTTCGAGAATGATATAAATATAACCGAGACGCTTCTCCGGTCAATAACCAATAGCGGGACCTGGATGCCCATATGCTATGCTAACGGATGTGTCTTGTCCATCACATCATTCTAATAATGATGTGATCCCATTATCAAATGACAACTCATGTCTATGATTAGGAAACCTTAACCATCTTTGATCAACGAGCTAGTCAAGTAGAGGCTCTCTAGGGACACGATATTTGTTTATGTATCCACACATGTATTTAAGTTTCCGGTCAATACAATTCTACCATGAATAATAAACCTTTATCATGATTAAGGAAATATAATAATAATCACTTTATTATTTCCTCTAGGGCATATTTCCAACATGCCCCTCCCTTTTTAGGTGGTGCTAGGCGCCTACCAACTACATGCAGAAAATACTAAGCCGTCTTCACAGCTGTTTGATGCGTGAATGTGTGACTCTTTGATCTCCTTTTACCTTGGCACTCTTGCCTCTTGTGGCACTACTCCAGTCATGTGACGCGTGCCACACCAGTGTCCCCTTCTCTTGCAGCATTCATGCATGGACCACCCCACACTGATCACCTCGCACCACGCTCATGGCATCAGTCACCGCCGCCGCCCCGTCGTTGCAGCACCGTCTGCAGCATCGCCACACTCATCGCATCATTGCCTTGCAGTAGCATCTCCACTCATCTTCTTTGCAGCAACAACTCCACAGCTTCCCTTGCAGCATCGCCTTGCCTTGTCGGCGACGACTGTCGTAACCACATCTCCTCTGTCGCTTCCTCGCAGCATTAACAATGGTCATCACAACACTACCTTGCCGCATCCCCATGACTGTCGCTCGATCTCCAACGAACACCGTAACAGCAGCTCCATCAGGCCCCCCCCCCCAAACATCGTTGCATGACCATCGTGGCAAACCTCTAGTGGCTTCGTAGCAAAGTGCTCAAGGCAATGATTGAGAACATACGAATTTTGGTGTGTATTTTTCTTATTATAGTGACCATCCATGTCATTGCATACACTCCATAATTTAACAACAGTTGCTAGTTTGAACAAATAAAGATTCAACAACCTTAAGCATAGGTCACATTTACAAAATCGAGCAAGTTCACCTCACAGTTACTAACTAAAAAGATCTAGTAGACCTAAAAATAGTTCTAGAAAAGACTGTCGTTCTAAACAAAGATTGCTTGTGTGAAAATTAAGCATAACTACCACCGCATCGCCCTGTGCCTCGTCGTCATCTAATGAGATGTTAATGACTTCTCCGGTCGACGATTTGGTGGCGTTGACCTCCGGGTCCTCCATGTTGAGTGCATTGTCGTCGCCAAGCACTACGTTGTTGTAATGCTTGAAGTAGTGGCGGCACCAGAGCTCGCGTTGGTACTCCTGCTCCAAATTCTTCATGACCCACCACCACAGCTCCTCCTCATGCGCCACCCTCCACACCTCCTCCTGGCGCCCTGTCTCGAGGGAGGCGGCGAAGGCGTCCAAGATCTATGTCTCCTTGATCTCCATCTCACGCCCGTCGATCTGTGAGGCCGGGAGGGGCTTCTTCTTCAATTTTCCGTCGCGTGAACGACATCGTTCGGTTCCACCGATGTGCACTGTATACCAGAAGATGTTAGTCCTTGCGCTGGTATGCAGGGCACATATGTTTTGCTGAGCCCAGGTGCCACATGTGCACGCTGGAGGGTGGTCAGCGTGGATCACAACAGTGGTGGTGAGGATGAACATGCCAATGAAGGAGGGGACGGTGGCGGCGGCGATGGCGTGTAGCGGCCGAGGTAAGGATCACTGACGTAGGCGCCAAATATGGTGGCGAGACTGCTCGAGCTAGAGAAGATGTTGAGGAGGGTGGTAGCGTTGACACTCGACATGTGGTACACCGTCCTCAGGTACACCAACATGTTCTATATATAGTGTTTCGATCGTCCCTAGCTTTTACAATGTCTCAGTTCCTTGTGACAAACAAACGCATATTCGTTTAGTTTTACTAGTTCAAAATTAAATCAAAAGATAGGGATTCATCTTTTGTGAAATTCGGTTGCCACTTGCCAAGCTGTTTCTAGAGAACATCTCATTAAATTTTCTCATAGTAGCGCCTGTAGCTCAGTGGATAGAGCGTCCGTTTCCTAAGCGGAAGGCCGTAGGTTCGACCCCTACCTGGCGCGCTAACTTTTTTTTTGTTACTGGTGATTTCTTGGCTTAGTGTGTTATACGAGTGTTTAGCATCTACCTTTGGATTCCAACAAAGCTAACCTACCTGGCGCGTTTTTGAATTTTGTTTTTCCTTTGGATTCCAACAAAGCTAACCTACCTGGCGCGTTTTTGAATTTCGTTTTTCCTTTGGATTCCAACAAAGCTAACCTACCTGGTGCGTTTTTGAATTTTGTTTTTCCTTTGAATTCCAACAAAGCTAGGCATGGGGCTTGGGTCTATAATCTGATGCAGTATTGCCTCCGACGAAGACGACTCAGCCTCTTTATCGGACACTTATCTTCATCTTCCCCTCGTGCTCAGGTATAGGAACGTTTCTTTTTCTAACTCTCGATCGTTCTCGACAGCTGCTAGCTGCATGTACATACAGTACAGAGACAGAAAGATAGCAACTGGATCGTCATGATCTATCATTTAATAGTTTTGTATCCAGATCACCCATCCAGCGAGGCTTTTCTAGTTGTTACCCCTTTTGTTTTGCGAAATAGTTGTTACCCCATTTAATGGAAAGTTTGTCAGTTTTATCCTATATAACGATTTATCATGTGATTCTTATGACATGTACTCCCTCCGTTCCAAATTACTTGTCGCAGGTATAAATATATCTAGATGTACAATGGTTGATAAGATAGTCTTATTTTAAGTCTTGCATGTAATTTAGAGATGACAAAGAAAAATATCTACAATGAGTTATCTCTTAGTCTTATCATCCATAACTAGCTATTCCCAAAAACGTGATGAGATATATTATGGTAAGAGATCATCTCTTATCTTCTCTTAAGAGAAGACAAGTCTTTTCTTATGAGTTCTCTTTCACCCACTTTATTATTTATCCTACATGACACTCCTAAGATACCATCATTGTACATGCCCTTAGTTGTCAGATACATACAGCATGCCACGTCATAACTTTTCTTATGTTGTTATTTTCTGCCCCCGAACAGGTAAAATGTTTTATAGCTAAACACAATTTCTTTTCTAGTGATCATCGGGAGTACATACGCACCGCTTCAACTTGATGAGCTTTTTCTCATCAGGCAACTCTTTGTTTATTGGTTCCATCTCATTCTTCATCATATTTGCTGTGAGATGTTGCATCGACAACTTTTTCTAGCAAATTATTGGCGGAGGGTGCTATAGTAGAGATTCTTTGCTTCTCTAGTAAAAATGAGGACGATGTCTCTACACATACACTGCATATGGTTGAAACAAAACCAACCATGCCTAATGTTTTTGCAAAGGTACAATAATAATAATAATAATAATAATAATAATAATAATAATAATAATAATAATAATAATAATAATAATAATAATAATAAACAATGGAGTCTAGGCCACGAGCACGACAAGCGTCCAAACTCACAAGCCACACGGAAATTCAAGCAAACGCACACGCTTAATTAGGTGCAATGCTCTCTCTCTCTCTCTCTATGTTAATCAAGCATTTGAAAATTGTTAAATGTGTATAGAAAAAATCTTTCTCATGTATATGAAAAATGTATACAAAAAATATACAATGTGTATGAAAAAAACTTGATCATCTATTCAAAAAATGTCGCAGCTTGTGAAAAATGTTAATCAAGCATTCGAAAAATGTTTCTAATGTATACGAATAATGGATACACAAAATATACAATGTGTATGAGAAAAGTTGATCATATATTTGAAAAATATATTAATCAAGCATTCAAAAAATGATAAATGTGTATAGAAAAAATGTTTCTAATGAATATGAATAATATATACAAACAATATACAATGCGTATGAGAAAATGTTGATTATGTATTTGAATAATGTTAATCAAGTATTTGAATTTTTTTATTCAAGTATTTGAAAAATATTAATCAGGAATTTGAAAAATGTTAAGTGTGTATAGTAAAAAATGTTTTCCATCTATATGAATAATGTATACAGAAAATATACAATGTGTATGAAAGAAATGTTGATCTTGTATTTAAAAGATGTTAAGCGTGCATAAAAAACTATTCCTAATGTTTACGGAAAAATGCACAACATACATTAAATAAGAGTAGATATAAAAACATATATATTTAAAAGAATTTAATTCTGTATTTAAAAAATGTTCACCATATATTTTTAAACTGCTGACCATGTATTCAAAAAATTGTTCAAAACATGTTTTTTAAGGAAAAATGTACATCATGTATTAAAAAAATGTTGAACGTGTGTCAACAATAATGTTTCACGTGTACACTAAAAATATATGTTTTGTAAAATTGAGAAAGAAACAAAGAAAACCAGTGAGAAAAAAAGAAGAAAATGGAAACCCCTAAAAAACCGGTGAAGAAATGAGAAAATCATAAGAAAGAAAACAACAGAAAAAAAAACCCCGATATAATCAGACAGTCCTGCGACGAAAACCACCACGAGGGGAGGTCCTACTCGGCACCTTAAGCACCTCCGAAGCGAACTAGCACTCACAGGAGAACTAGTGGGCCGGCCCGTAGCGCACAGAAATACTGTAGCGCAAAAACCACCAAAAAAAGGAGTACTACGCGGGGAGTCCAACTCAAGCCACACCTCTCGCGCAAGATCCTGCATAACACCGGACCATTCGCCTACTTCCGATTAATTGCAGCGCGCTACGCTTAACAACTATCCTAGCGGCCCTATGTGAAAGAGAACAAGTTCACTAGTATGGGATTATTTTTTACCAATTGACCGGGCAGGCCAGTTAACCGTTGACTGTTCACAAAATATGTGTAAGTTTTTTGAAAAAATAGGAATTAAAAAACCATTCACAAAAGAAAGATCACTGGTTAAAAAAAGGTTCACGAATTTAAAAGAAAAAACTCACAAAATGGAAAAAGGTGCATTGTTCTTCAATTAAAGTTCATCAATTTTGAAAAAAGTTCATTCAATTTGGAAAAAAGTTCATTGATTTTGAAAAACAGTTCATCAAATCTGAAAGAAAGTTCATCGAATTTGAAATAAATTCATCATAATTCTAAAAAATCGTCGAATTTGAAAAAAAGTTCATCGGATGTCGAAAAAGTTCAGCAGATTTGAAAAAAAGTTTACCAAATTAGAAAAAAGTTTATCAAAATTTTAAAAGCTTCATCGAATTTTTAAAAAGTACATCAAAATTTAAAAAGGAAAGGACAAAAGAAAAAGGAAAAGGACAAAAGAAAGTAGAAAAAGAAAGAAGAAAAAGAAAAAAAAGGAAAAATAAAGAATAAAAGAAGGGAAACGTTGCTTCTTACCATATCCGGCTTGGTGGTGGTTTGGTAGACGTAGCGTGGTAACACGAGGGAGGTCTCTAGTTTTATTCACCGGAAGCGCATTGTTTTTGCGATTTAACAAATGAGAAGAAAAATTAAACGGGCCGGCCCAGATGGCGGGAGGTGGTGTGCGCTGCAAGCACCCGTTAACAAAATGCACGTTAACGACCCTAAAAAAAAACAAAATGCACGTTAACCGGCGCCTGCAGCGCAGAATAGGATTTGCCCAGAATTAACGCAGCAAGCAAGCGAGTTTCGATGGAGATGAGGTGGCTCTGACCTTAGCCGTGCGTGCCGCTAGATGAGCTGCTCTCATCGAATTTGAAAAAAAATACATCAATTTTGAAAAAAGTAGAACTATTTTGAAAAATGTTCATCGATTTTGAAAAAAAGGTTCATTAATTTTAATTAAAATCCGTCAACTTTTAAAGGATTTCTTCAACATTTATTTTTTTATCAATTTTGAAAAAAGGTTATTGATTTTGCAAAGAAAATCACGAATTTGAAAATTTTCATCCATTTTCTAAAAATTTCATATATTTTGAAAAAAAAGTTCACGAAACACATTTATTAAAGGAAAAAGAAAACAAAAAATAAAAGTAAGAAGATAACTATAAAATCTGAACAAAACAATTCCAAGAAAAGAGAAAAAAGAACAAGAAAAAGGAAAAAAAAGGGGGGGAAATGAGAGAAAAGAAGGAAGAAGAAAGACCAAAGAAGAAAGAAGAAAAAGGAAAAAAAGAAGAAGAAAAGAACGAAGATGTAAATAAACACATCAAATGAGGGTGGCCGGTTGGTTACTGTGCCATACAATGAACAACTAGATCGTGGGTTTGCCAAATATACAATAACAGGCGCCTGAAGCGGCAAATAGGAAATGCCACGATATATAGCTCTCGCGTCTCTCTCTGTCCATCACCATGTGACGAAAATGATACCCAAATGGGCCAGCCATCACACAAAGCATGGTATCAATGATGGGTCACGTCCGCTTACCCAAAGGCCCATGGGCCGTATAGAGTTTCGATGGAGGTGAGGTGGCTGTGACGCTAGCCGTGCGTGCGCTAGCGGTGCTGCTCTAGAGGTTGGTTGTTGACGCTACCGAACAAAAAGGTCATCAATTGCCAAACAAAAAGGTCATCCAACTACACTACTAGAGCTTCAGCACTGTGCGTACTACCGCAAGCCATCATTGCACGGCTGGCCCCTGCTTCTTCTTCATCTACGTAGAGGCGGCCGGGCGCTGCGAGGTGCTCCCACGTAGCAGCCATGGCGGCGGCGAAGCCCGGTAGTAGTAGCGACATCGACACGGCGGAGCTGGACCGGGTGCTACACGCGGTGGGCTTCCAGATCGAGACGGTCTCCCCCGCGCTGCTCGCCGGGAGGCTCCCCGTCACGGAGCGCTGCTGCCAGCCGTTCAAGGTGCTGCACGGCGGCGTGTCGGCGCTGGTGTCTGAGGCGCTGGCCAGCATGGGCGCGCACATGGCGTCGGGCTACCGCCGCGTCGCGGGCGTGCACCTCAGCATCAACCACTTCCGTAGCGCCGCCCTCGGCGACGTCGTGCTCGCCCGCGCCGTCCCCGTCCACCTCGGCCGCTCCACGCAGGTCTGTCTGCAGTCTGCACTGGACTCCGAACCTAATCGTCTAGCTATTCTCCCTCTGGCTCGGACATGCATGGGATAATTCAGAATCAATTCAGGTGTGGGAGGTGAAGCTGTGGAAGATGGACCCGTCGGCGGAGATGAAGAAGGGGCCGCAGATCGCCGAGGCCAAGGTGACGCTGCTCTGCAACCTGCCCGTGCCGGACAACCTCCACCACGCCGGCGACGCCCTCAAGAAGTACGCCGCCGATGGCGCTGCACCTGCACCAACCACCACCGCCACCAGCAAACTGTAAAACTAATTATGTGTACGATATGTCTACTAGTTAAACCAGATTCTAGCAGTTAGTGCGTGTTGTGTACTTGTGTTGATCCGTTCGTCGGTCGATCACAAAAAACAATGTTCTGTTCTTGAGTCGGTTCAGTTAGTTTGTCCATCCATTTACACGCACTGATGTTCTTTTGATTGATTGATCAATCAGTTGGATCAGTTGGGGGCTCTACAAGTCAGCACGATCAAAAGCGTGCCCAAGAAAAATCGATGATAATTAAATACAAGTGCAAGTTAGTAGACCAAACAAACACATCATGTGCTCTCACTGTCTGTGCCTGCATTTGCTCACTCTTAGCTTACTTCATAGTAACATTAACTTCAAGATATATTTTTTCTCTATTTTTTTACTGGAATTCAAAATATAGTGGCTATACTGCTCATGAGTAAGTGATCTAATCCTATAATGCAGGTCATACTACTCGTGAGTAAGCAATCAAATACCGGTTCAACTACTCGTGAGTAAAGAGTTAACCACAAGCAAGTATCCCGAGCGACTTTCATGGCGGAATGGACAAGCTAACCAAACAAGAACGTCATATATATGGCTTTACTAAAGGCATTTTCCTTGTGCTCTAATCATATATCTTGTCGACACTAGTGGTGGGTCCAGGACCGAGGCCGGGGGGGTCTGGGCCCTGGGCGTGCAGAATAAATACTGCCTTTACTATAGCATCTTGGGCACTGTAGCCGGCCTAGGGCCCGGGGTTTGGCCCAATCCCCGGTCTGCCCCTGGGCACCACTATGGTGACAAACTACCCATGTGGCATAGTACTCATGAGTAAGCGATCGGATCATAAGGCTGGTCACAGTGGGGAGGAACTTCGGAGTAACATCACACACTCCAATACGACTTTGCTTATGTGGCACGTATTTAATGAAGAGAGAGGTGTTTGTGGTAACTAGCTAAGTTACCGGAACATCACACACTCCAAGAAACAATGAGTCTATAACCTAATAAATACATCGTTGCATGACACTACATAGATGTTTCTACCTACTATGGAAGTAGTAACATAGTCTAGGAAAATGTGAAGTTACTAGCTTATGTTCTTGCCCATTGTGACCAGCCTAACAAAGATGGTAAGCAATCGAATCCAAAAATACCGGTGAAACTGCTCCTGCGTAAAGAGTTAACCACACACGGGTAACTTGGCGTGACTATCAATGTAAAATGGACACGCAAAGCAAACAAGAATGTCATATATCTTGTCATGATTATCGAGTCAGAGCCCACGTTGTGAGTAATTGATCACATCTGAACATACTTACTACTCGTGGTAAAGAGTTAACCACAAACGAGTATATATATCAATGCGACTACGGAGGCAAAGTGGACAAGCTACCCAAATAAAATTGCCATGTATGGCCTTATAATATAAAAAACACATTTGCATGTTTTTATACACGATTGATTTTTAGCCATGATCCGCGACTTTGTGTGTTTTGAGAAAAGGGCGGAAAGGAAAAGCATGCGGTACTATCGAACTTGATGGTGTTCTATGTACAAATAGCAAAGTTCTTGCATAATATTTGCAAAGGATTTTATTACCTGTTGTTTTACATTTAATGAGTTTTTTTTACCAACTCAGTACATTAAGCTATGTCCACTTTAGATCATTGGGCTGTGTGGGCTTACAGAGGTATGCAGTTTTTTTTATCACATGCCTACGGCGAGAGCCCCACATTACTGGACGCCTCTATGTCTCGCTTCACATGAGATAGAGGGAAGCCTCGCCTGAAAGGAGGCACGAGATGGGCCGGCGCAAGCGCACTGGAGGACAGAGCCTCGTTTTTTTTCACGTTTTTTGTTTTTGTTTTTTTGCTTTGTATTTTAGTTTTGTCTATAGTTACAAATATTCTAAATAAATATATTACAAAAAAACTTTACGTAAAACATTTGAAAAATGTTAACCAAGCATTTGAAAAATATTATTTGTGTATACAAAATGTATAAAAAAACTTGATTATGTATTTAAGAAATGTTAATCAAGCAGATGAAAAAAAATGTTAAATAAGTATTTGAAAAATCTGAAATGTTTATATAAAAATGCTGACCATGTACTAAAAAATGCTTAGAAATTATTTAAAAATGTGAATAAGGCATTTAAAAGAAGTTAAATGTGTATAGAAAAAAATGTTGAACATTTATTATTTAATCATGTACTTGAAAATGTTAATCAAGCTTTTGAAAACGTTAAATGCATATAGAAAAAATAGTGACCATGGGTTCCGAAAATCTTAATATTATTTTTATAATCAATCATAAGAAAAATGTTAAAAATTTGTACAGAAACAATGTTGACAGTGTATTAACTAACATGTTAAATGCGTATTAGATATATACCAAAAAAATAAAATGTGTATGGATAAAATTAGACATAAAAATATAAGTATTAAAAAAATGCTAACCATGTATTTTAAAATTTTAATCTTGTATAATAAATATATTTTTGATGTATACAAAAAATGTTGAATGTGTACCAAAAAATTTCACAAGTGTTGAAGAAAAAAAAACCAACAAAAATCGATAAAGAAACTTAGAAAAACAAAGAAATCCAATAACACCCTAAAGGAGAAACAAAGGAACCAAAAAAACAGAACGGAAGAAAAGAATGCAAAATAAGGGGAATAGAACGCCGTGAAAGAAACATGATGAAAACCGATGAAAATCAAGAAAGAAAAGGTCATCAATTGCCAAACAAAAGGACATATATGGATGGATGGATGGATGGATGGATAGGATAGGTTCATAACCTTCATCCAACTACACTACTATAGCTTCAGCACTGTGCGTACTACTGCAAGCAATCATTAAAAGGCTGACCCTGCTTCTTCTTCATCTACTTAGTGTCTGTTACACCTGACCTAACTAGGAAAATATTTACCAGTCAGATGTATGCAAACCCAGCACACGAGAGCCATGCATGAGCTGGCCTGAGTCTAATCTTAAAAAAAGACCATTGCTGAGCATGAATTTAGTTGATCGCATTGAATTATAAGGACAAATACAGAATTATAGATATATAGCATTATGGAAACATCACCTTGGTACGGGCACAAACTCGCCCGCAGCTTTGCCACGGGCTCCTCCTCCTCCTCCTCCTCCTTGATGTTGTTCAAAGGGAAACCACTCCCACTCCCTTGCGGGGTCGCCGAGGGCTGGACCTCAACGCTAGCGGTGCTACCAAGGAAGGTGCTCCTAGAAATGATGACACCATTCAGAGGGAAGCCACTACCCTGCGGCTGGGCGGTCGCCGAGGGCTACACGTCAGCATCATTCCCCGCCTCCGCATCTGCCATAGTTGGCGCCACCTCCTGGATGCATGCAACCGGCGAGGACCTTGCGAGGCCCTCGCCATTCCTCCTCTCCTCCCCGAACCGCCCACCGAGTGACAGCCTGAGGCTAAGGTCCACCACCCCCGGCCCATGTATCCATGTGATGGGCCTTGTGCTCGCCGTCATCGCCCCTGCCGATGCCCTCACGCTAGAGCTGGACGGAGGGTACATGGGGCTACAGATGTGAGCGGCTGCGGCTGCGCGGCCCCGGAGCGGTGCCGCTGTGCTTTAGTTTCACCTTTAGCTTGTCCCGACCGAGCAGAGGGAGGGGCTTTTTGGCCTCATCTCCGGCAAACTCTGTGCGACCAACAGACGATGACGATGCAACAGCTCACCGTGTGTACCCGTCTATCTATATCTAACCGTAGTTACATACATTTCAAACTTTTTTCAACAAACCGGATGGAACTCATGCAAACTTGGCCGGATTTCATATCAACATGACGGATTTAATGCAAACTAGACAAAGACGGTTACATTTTGGACATACTTTCAACTAAAAACAAAACGAGACTAGTTTAGGTCCGGCGGCGGCGGCGGATATCCATTCCGATGATATGATACCCTCGACTAGCCTACTGGCGGCCGTGGCGGGTCTCTAACATCGTCCCCATGACTGGCTGTGGTGAGCCCCGGATGTATATGCTTCAGCGTAAAGGAGGGCTCGCTTCCCCATCGCTCATAGGAGTGGAACCGCCGCCGGATACTTCAGCCGGAGGGGAAGGGTCCCTACGCTGCACTGACCAAAGTTGGTTCTTGGGTAAAAGGACGACGGTGGCCGACGAGAGGGCAAGACACCGGCTGTGTACACCGGCGGTGCCTCGACGGTGGCCTTCATGGGATCCAAGCGGCGGCGGCCTCCTGCGTTCTGCTTCTCCTTGTTGATGGCGGCAGGCGCAGCTGTGCGGGCCACCACCTCGTCAACATCTATGTAGTCGGCTTCTTTCTCTGCTTGCATGGTGTGGCTATGCGCACGTAAAGGACGGATGGCGTGGTCGCAGGCACTGACGCGGTACGGCGCAGCGTCATCGACGGTGCTCGTGCTGCAATGCTCCCCGCCGTGCCGGCCTGGAGCAACTCGCCACTCCTCCATGAGCTAGCGAGTTGCTGAACCATGTGTCGGCTTGGGGCTGCAACTTGCTCCGTCAGGCTAGGCGAGGGAGGTGGAGCGGCGAGTTGCTGAACCATGTGCCGGCTTGGGGCTGCAACTTGCTCTATCAGGCTAGGCAAGGGACGTGGAGCAGCGAGCTTCCTCGCTTGTATCTGCCGGACTCGGCAGGCCACCTAGCTGGAGAACTGCTCTTCCTGTTTGTCGGATGCTATCATAAGAGTGGGGAAAATGGTGGAAGGAGGAGATGTGGAGCGGCGGAGTGGTGCAATTCTTGCCTGGTCTCTGACCTCGTTTAAATTGAGGGAGCACGGGACGAGCTTTCCTGGCATTGTATTTAATGTTGGCCCGCTCGTGAAAAGACATGTGGCCAGAGTAGTTTTTTCGGCTTCTACGCGGGGTTTAATGAAGGTGTTTGAATGCATCGAGGATGCGTGTTCAGTCAGGCGTTAGAATCAGACATACCTTCGAACTGAAAAATTATTCTACCAGTAAATTGTAGATTTTGTGTCGAAACTATATGTGTGTATCTACATGTTAGAAAAGAAACTATGATGAAAATCTCACTCGAGTCAACTGCATCAACTTAAGTTTTAAGTAAGACTCTAAAAATAAAAGATTCACCCATGTGATCTGTCCCCCTCCCCCCACCCACGCACACACAAAGAAGAAGAGAAAAAGTCATATGGCGAGTTTTTTTTTTTTTGAGTGGGAAAGCCTCTCGTATGATTTATTGCTTTGTCAACAGGGTTACGTCGTGTAAAACATAAGGCAATAAAAAGGATGGTGGATCAACTCTAACTGATTATCATAAGCATGTTTTGCAAGATGATGAGCCATATGACTAGCTTCCCTGGGACAAAACTCAAAAGAAATACCATCAATCGTCTGGGCTTTCGCAAAGCATTCCACCAAGGTTGCAGTATATGGACTGAACATATCAACCTCACCCTTGCATGCATATTTATCAATTCCAGCGAGTCGGATTCAATGAGAATATTTGTGCAACCCAACCTCTCGAGCAGCTCCAGCCCCTTCAACATTGCCAAAGCTTCTGCTGAGGTGGCATCAAGAGTAGAGCATTACTTTCATCTTTCTGTACCGCCTAATGAGCATTGATGTTGAGCGTATATACCGTGAGCATGAAAATGACGGAGTATGTTCACCATTTGGTCGTTTGATCATCTTTGATTTATCTTAACTATTTTTTCTATGTATGTTACGGTGGTCGCCCTCAGGTAAGTATGCCAAATTAGTGTGATGACACAAGGAAACACCTAAAATTTGTCGCAGAATCTGGATAGTCTAATCTCAGCATGAACTGCGAGGAGACCAAACAGTCGCGAGAATCATGCGGAGGCTAGCACAAAGGGATCACCCCCTTATGTGCTGCCATGCAAGCCCTACACGCCCTGACCTGGACTACCTTGTGTATCACCCTCCTGATTTAGGTGGTGCTAGCTAGGCGCCAACCAGCTGCAGGCAGAAAATACTAACCCGTCTTCATACCCGTTTGATGTGCGCATGTGCGGAAGCGGTGGAGTTGTTCCTGCGACGGGGACGAGTGGAGCTGCTACTGCAAGGTGATGATGCGATGAGTGTGGCGATGCTGCAGACGGTGCTACGACTATGGGGCGGCGTGGTGGCTGATGCCATGAGCGTGGTGCTAGGTGATCAGTGTGGGGTGGTCCATGCATGAATGCTGCAAGGGAAGGGCATGCTGGTGTAGCGCGCGCCACGTGACTGGAGCAATGCCACAAGAGGCAAGAGTGTCGAGGTAAAAGGAGATCAAAGATAACCTCCACTCGTCCCCGTCCCGATGACCGTCGATGGATCTATAACGAACGCTGTCTTGCATGACCATCATAGATAACCTCCAGTGGCTTTGTAGCAATGTTCTCAAGGCGATGATTGAGAACATAAGAATTTTGGTGCATATTTTCTCTTGATTATAGTGATCACCTATGTCATTGCATATACTCCACAATTTCAACAGTTGCTAATTTGAGCAAACAAAAGATTCAGCAACCTTAAGCATAGGTCACACTAACTAAATCGAGCAAGTTCACCTCACACTTACTAAGTAAAAAGATCTAGTAGACCTAAACATACCTCTAAGAAAAGACAGTCGTTCTAAACAAAGATTACTAGTATGCATAATTAAGCATAACTGCCGCCGCACCGCCCTATTCCTTGCCATCGCCTGATGAGATATTAACGACTTCTTTGGTCGGCGGGTCCTCCATGCTGAGCCCATTCTCGTCTCCAAGCACTACGTTGTTGTAATGCTTGAAGTAGTGGCGGTACCGTTGGTACTCCTACTCCAAATCTGCGATGACCCACCACAGGTCCTTCTCGTGAGGAGCCACCCCCACACATCGTCCTGACACTCGGTCTCGAGGGAGGTGACGAAGGCGTCCAAAAACTATGACTCCTCGATCTCCATGCCGCGCTTGTCGATCTGTGGGGCCGGGAGAGACTTCTCCCTCGATTCCATCTGTGAGCATTGCCGTTCGGCTCCACCGATGTGCATTGTACACCAGAAGACATTAGTACTTGGGCTTGTATGTAGGGCATATCTGGTTTGCTGAGCCAGGCTGCCACACATTGCACACTGGAGGGTGGTGGGCGTGGATCGCAGTAGTGGTGGTGAGGATGAACATGCCAATGAAGGAGGGGACAGTGAGGATGAACATGCCAATGAAGGAGGGGATAGTGGCGATGGCAATGGCGGTGCAGCGGCCGAGGTAGCTAGGTATCACTAACGTAGGGGCCAAAGACGGTGGTGAGATTGCTTGAGCTAGAGAAGATGTTGAGGAGGGTGGTGGCGCTGACACTCGGCATGTGGTACACCGTCCTCAGGTACACAAACATTTTGGACAGTGTTTCGATCGTCCCTAGCTTCTCGAACGTCTTGTTCCCTGTGACAAAAAATCCATATTCGATTTGTTTTACTAGTTCAACATTAAATCCACAGAAATGGATGGTATTCATCTTTTGTGAAATTCAGTTGCCCCTTGCCTAATCGTTTCTATTTTCCATTTCATATGAAAATTATCCATAGCAGCGCCTGTAGCTCAGTGGATAGAGCGTCCGTTTCCTAAGCGGAAGGCCGTAGGTTCGACCCCTACCTGGCGCGGTTGATTTTTTACTTTAAATTCCAACAAAGCTCATCCGCTGCCTGTACATCTATATCTATACCAATATAAAAAGACCCAGTGAGGTAGATCCAACAAATCTCGGTCATCTGTTTACGTTCATCCAACCGTCCTTATTGTCCTGATGGGAGCGACTAAACACGTTTAGCACTAAGCAATACTTTCTTTTTCTTGATTATATCTTCCTGGTCTGCTTCCTTACGAACACTTCGCATGAAAGGAAACCTCCGCACGTTCAGGATAGAAGGGAACCACCGCAGCGTCGGGGACGCCGCCTCGCGCCACCCAAATAGCCTCGAGCCGCTGCACGCCGCCGCCATCGCCTCGCCTAGCCTCGGCCATCAGCGCCGCCGCCTGAACTGCTTGGCCGGCCGTCGGGGACGCCGCCTAAACTGCCTGGCCTGGGCCGTCGGCGACGCCGTGAGTTCACATCTCCCCGTCATCTCGCACGGTCAGGGGATGTGCTACCTTCAAACACACCGCTGCCGGGCCTGACGTCCGGAGAGGTCTATCATTTGTACTGTCTTTTGTTCACCTTATCTATACCAATATAAAAAGACCCAGTGAGGCAAATCCAACAAATCTCGGTCATCCGTTTACGTTCATCCAACCGTCCTTATTGTCCTGATGGTGAGCGACTAAACACGTTTAGCACTAAGCAATACTTTCTTTTTCCTGATTATATCTTCCTGGTCTGCTTCCTTACGAACACTTTGCATGAAAGGAAACCTCCGCACGTTCAGGATAGAAGGGAACCACTGCAGCGTCGGGGACGCCGCCTCGCGCCACCCAAATAGCCTCGAGCCGCTGCACGCCGCCGCCATCACATCGACCTGCCGCACCAATCAGGACTCACCCCCATCGCCTCAATCGAGCTGCCACACCTTCAGGGACGCCGCCCCTCACAGCTCCGTGCTGCTCCCAGCCATCGCCTCGCCTAGCCTCGGCCATCAGCGTCGCCGCCTGAACTGCTTGGCCGGCCGTCGGGGACGCCGCCTAAACCGCCTGGCCTGGGCCGTCGGCGACGCCGTGAGTTCACATCTCCCCGTCATCTCGCACGGTCAGGGGATGTGCTACCTTCAAACACACCGCTGCCGGGCCTGACGTCCGGAGAGGTCTTTCATTTGTATTGTCTTTTGTTCACCTTATTATGTCATTCGTCTGTACCATCTTCACATTTCATAGATTGGTTCACGTGTGCTATCTGTTTTGGCATATGTGATGTAGTGATTCACGTTTCACTTGCCTAAGATCGATCAACCGAAAAGTAGCCCCATATACACTTGATAACTGAAGCCAAATCAAGCTTGTTAACATAGTTTAAAACTCTTTGATCGGTGATTTGAATGCAGGCATTTAGCACTTAAGCTTCATTACCAGTGTGATTTGCATTGTCTGAATTTTGCTCATCCATGTTCATGATCATATTATACCGATTTCACTGATTTTGTATACACATCTCGCAGATCCAAAATAGTCATTCGGGTGCTTCTCCGCTACGATCAGGATGTGCACTAATTTGAATTAGTAGCGAGGTACGATGGATTTCAACATGTATATGACATGCAAGGTGAAGAAAGATGTGTGAGCACAAGTTATATATCTGGACACCCCAGTGAAATAAAAGGTGTGTGCTCACCGTTCACTAATTTCATCTTCAATGTATAATCCCATTATGCACACAATAGCGGATCAAATGATTGATTTCACTGGAATCATACTTAACTTGGCTGAAACGAGCTCCGGTACAAGCTTTTTTCAATAAGCCATTGCTTTGAACTACATTAACAAACTTGAGCTATATCTCTAAGGAAGCCATGTTGATTTTTATGATTCAGAGATTCTAATTCTCGAGAAGAACCATAAGTTACCCTGATGCGAAGTTTAATTTAGCAATTTTCTTTTGCTGTTATTAAATACTTCAGAAGTTGTTGTCTTTCATGTTATTTTGATTGATTGGGTTTTCTTTTGTGGTATCATATGGTGAGTTTGTCAAGATCGGGATTAGCCATAAGCATGCGATATTAGGTATCACCTGTTATAAATAACCATTCATGGATAAAATATAATGTTGACGTTGATTCATTCATTAATACTATCTCAATTTGGCAAATGACAGAGATAAGTGTAGCACATATGTCCGCTATATACTGCCTCTGATCCAAAATAAGTGTCGTGGTTTTAGTTTACCACGACATTTATTTTGGATCCTTGACACTTATTTGGGATCTTAGGAGTACTACAAAAGAGCAAAGATGTCATATGTCATGTGAGTGGGCAGAGTGGGCAACCATGGATGGCAACCAAGATGGGAGGCTCAGAATTCTTTCAAAGAATACACGTGCGTTGCACGTGCCAACTTACTAGTGCAGTACAGAGACAGAAAATAGCAGCAGCCAGTACTCCATGGGTCGCCCAGAAAAATGTAGCTGGATGCACATTATGGAGGGAGCCGGCATTTTTGGTTGTCGATTAATGAATCGACTGAATTCTAGTTCTTAGGGCATCTCCAGCCGGCTCCCCAGGAAGGCTCCCAAGAGCACTTTTTCGTCGCCGGAGGAAAAAAAAGACCCAGTCACGCCCCCACGACCTCAATTATCGCCGGATTTGGGAAAAAATACGGCCGGCGAGCCCACCCCAAACCCAGGATCCCGGGGGGGCAGCTGGGGGAGGAGAGAGACTGCTTTGCATGCCTTGGGCCCGCCGTCAGCCTCCCACTCCCTCTCTCCTCATTTTTCCTCCGGGGCCCATCCACGTGCTTCTCTCTTCTCTTCTCCTTCTCTCCATCCACGGGCGCAGCAGGGCGGGCAGCCACGGCGGGGTGCGGGGCGCGAGGTGTGGGGTGCAGGCCAGGGGCGAGGCCATGGCGGACGGTGCGGGGAGGCGGCGGACGCCCTCGACCTCCTCGTCGTCTTCTCCGGCAACGATGGCGCCGCACACCGCCTCGGCCTCCAGGAGCCACGCCGTCTTGTGCACGTGGATGTACTCCAGCGTGGCGAGGCCGACGTCGGCGGCCTCCCTGGCGAGGTCCACGACCTGCCCCGCCGCGAGCCCACCCGCGCCCACGGCGCCCGCGAGCTCCGCCACGCTCCACACGCCCACAGCGCCCGCGAGCTCCGCCACGCTCCGTGTATTGCTCTTGCTGCTGCCACGCTATCTGCATCCCCGCAGCCGCGATGCCGGTGCCATCCTTGGCGCGCACGCTGCTACATAGCAGCAGCGACCTCCGCAGCAGTATCAGTGGCGAAGCGACCGGCACCTCTTCCTCCCCCTCCTCCTCCTCCTGTGTCGCCAGTGGACGTGCACCCAACGCCGTTGATGGGGCGCGAGCGTGATGCCCGTGGTGAGGACGAACGACGGCAGCGCGGACGGGCCGTGGTTGCGGAAGAAGCCGAAGTGGTGGGGCGGGGAGGCCGGGCGCGCGGGACACGACGCGGCGCTAGCGGCGGCACACCGCCGCGACCGGCAGCCGCCTGAAGACCTCCAGCAGCATGCCGTGGGGCAGCACGGACGTGATCAGCATCCACGGCCTCATCACCTCCCGCTCCTCCGCCAACATCTACCCCGTCTTCGAGTACATGGAGCACGACGTCGCCGGACTCGCTTCCTCCCCTGACCTCTCCAAATGGAGGGACTGCGCTGCGAGCAGGGCCTGTATGCACCGGAGCGTGCCCACGGCATCGCCTGTGACCTGCTCGACGAAATGCCGCTGCCTACTTGAGTCTCAACACTGCTCCTGGGGGGCGCAACGAGTGGAAAGATTTGCGCCCCAAGGCAAAAAATTTCGCCGGCAGCCCCCCAATGGGCGAAAGAAATGCCTCCTGGGGATGCCAACGAGTGGAGATGCTCTTACCCATTGGTTTAACTCTTTCACATAAATTATCCCATTTGCATCTAGAGTACCCACTCTTTTCTTTTCTTCTTTGCGGGTGATCCAGAGTACCCATTCAGGGAAGTTTTCCGAGTTTTTACCCCATTAATGAAAAGTTTATTCATTTCTTACCCCATTTAGCGATTTATCATATCATTCTTAGCCGTCAGATACACGCGGCATGCCACGTCATAATTTTTCGTGTCTTGTTTTTATAGCCAAACACAATTTTCTGTTCTATAATGGTCGTCGGGTGTACACACACCGCTTCGACTTGATGTGCTTTTTTCTTCATCACGCAACCCTTTGTTTATTGGTTCCACCTCATTCTTCATCATATTTGTTGTGAGATGTTGCATCGACAATTTTTCTAGCAAACTATTGGGGGAGGGAGCTACATTAGAGACTCTTTGCCTCTCTCATAAAAATGAGGACGATGTCTCTACACATACACTGCACATGGTTGAAACAAAACCAGCCATGCATAATATTTTTGCAAAGGTGTGATTCGCTTAATAAAAATAAATAAAATAAATATAAACATAAAAATAATACGCAACGGAGTCTAGGCCACGCCAAGTGTCCAAAGTCACAAGTCACAGGAAAATTCAAGCTAGCGCACACGCTTAATTAGGTCCAATGCATGCGCGTGCTCTCTCTCTCTCTCTACGCGCATGCTCCTAGCATTTCTAAAGTAATGGGAGGCTCCCCCATATATGTTGGTCCCATCCTCACACTCCTAGCGGTATGGTAATAAAATTGACGATGTCCAGCACTAGAGGTATTCCAGGACGCCGAAAGTCGGCTCGAGGCCCCCTGGGCCACTGCATGGCCTAGGCCCACAACCTGGCCTCAGAACCCTCTAAAAGGAAGGCGCCAACTATACTTGATGTTCAAGACAAGGAGGTCCGATGCGAGAAGGACTTTCTGACCGCCTTAGAACTGACGAGTACTCTCTAAACCTACGACCTCGGTATCCTCTATAAGTCAAGGTCGGGCCAGTCGATAGAGACATTATTCGTGATCCCTCGGTGTAGCTATGATCGCTGAGATCATCCTTGTACTTTGTGCACCCCATCTAGTCAATACAACACGAGCATGAGTGGGCCTTAACCTAGCTAAATTTGTCTCATGTTTTCCCTCTGGGCTTTCCGGCATGTCTCATCACCCTACCAAGGGGTATGCTGGATTTAACACCGACAGTGGTGCACTAGGCACAGGTCGTGCTTGCGAAAACCGAGATGTTGAGGCATATCTCTCTCGATGTGGTTTTGGTGATTGATGACAACATGTTTGCGGACTAATCGTGTGCTTTGAGCATATCAGAGATTCATCCTTGGAACGAGACGATTTCTTCCCCTCGGAGTGTTATTCAAGACGGTGTAGCTCTTTCGTTTCTCTTTCGATGGTCTAGTTGCATAGAGGGCACCATACTATCAAGAGGGGGTCCACTGTGGTATTGCTTGGGTGGAATCAACACGTACACTTCCGCTTCTCTCCCTCCGGGCCCTTCCGCTTCAATGGAGAGATCTTTTCTCTACTTGTGTGTCTTGTCTGGGTCCCAGCGGTAGTACCGTGCTACCCAGCGGTAGTACTGCTGAGGGGTCACAAGTGGCAGTACCGCTCCGCAGCGGTAGTACCGCCGGTGACTCCGCAGCTGTACTACCGCTGGCTTGCCAGGTTCCTACCACCTCGACTCGAGGGCTCTTTTTCTCGTGTCGGGTTTTGCGGCACTAGTTGCGGCAGTAGAGGCGGTAGTACCGCTTCTCAGCGGTAGTACCGCCCCTACCACTGCGGTAGTACTGCTCTGGATCCAGGTCCCTGCTTCTCTCCTTTGTGCGGCAGCACCGCTAGGTGGAACGGCAGTACCGCTGGATCAGCGGTAGTACCGCCCACCCAAGCGGTACTACCGCCCTCTGCGGGGCTGTTTAGTGGGGCAACGGTTGGATTTTTGCCCCCACTATAAAAGGGGATCCCCTTCTTCCCCGTTGACCTACCTCTTCCCTCTCAAGCTCCATTAATGCTCCAAGCTTCATTTTCGCCCGATCTATCTCTCTAGCCAATCAAATTTGTTGATTTGCTCGGGAGTGGTTGAGAAGGCCCCGATCTACACTTCCACCAAGAGATTTTCGATTCCCCCACCTATCCCTAGCGGATCTTGTTACTCTTGGGTGTTTGAGCACCCTAGACGGTTGAGGTCACCATGGAGCCACAGTCCATTATGGTGAAGCTTCGTGGTATTGTTGGGAGCCTCCGATTAAGTTGTGGAGATTGCCCCAACCTTGTTTGTAAAGGTCCGGTCGCCGCCTTCAAGGGCACCAATAGTGGAATCACGACATCTCGCATTGTGTGAGGGCGTGAGGAGAATACGGTGGCCCTAGTGGCTTCTTGGGGAGCATTGTGCCTCCACACCGCTCTAACGGAGACGTACTTCCCCTCAAAAGGAAGGAACATCGGTAACACATCTTCGTCTTCACCGGATCCACTCTTGGTTATTTCTTACCTTTACTTGTGCAAGCTCTTTAGTGTTACTTCTCTTGCTTGCTTGTTTGTTTGTTGTTATTGCATCATATAGGTTGCTCACCTAGTTGCATATCTAGACCACCTACTTTGATGCAACGTTTAATTTGGTAAAGAAAAGTTAAAAATTGTTAGTTGCCTATTCATCCCCCTCTAGTCAACCATATCGATCCTTTCAATTAGTATCAGAGCCTCGTCTCTTTATTAAGGACTTTACCGTCTAAAGAGTATGGTTGATACCGTAGACGGTGTGGAGGAACACTTCGATGTGAATCCGATCTCGTCTACGGGCGATGGGGGAACCTCGTTCTCTTGTGAGGAGTTCAATGTGGCCTTGGAGACATTGAAAACCTCCATGACGACCGAGGTTGAAAGCATGTTTACTAAATTCCTTGAAGGGCTTAAACTATCCACTGCACCGTTGAAAGTGGGTAATCCCACCGACAAGGTGACGGATGCTACCTCCGATAAGGGGGAAGCTAGTAGCGAAAAGACTCCTTCTAGTGGTAAGAATGGCACCGACATCTTTGCTCATGTGGAACCACCACTTGTTTATGGTGGACCGGTTCCTTCCACTCATTTGAATCATGCCGGTCCCCCCCTAAGATTGTGAAAAATGAGGACTTTGATTCTTGGGTTTACCGCTTTAAACGTCATTTAAATCATGTGAACACTAATCTTTGGAGAATTCTTGAAGAAGGTTTCTATCTGCATGATCCAAGCAACTTCACTCCTCGAGAAGCCGTGGATAATCAATTCAATGAGAATGCTCTCTTCATCATTCAAGATGCAATTCCACCCGAAGATCTACCTCATCTTCGGCCCTTCGCCTTGGCCAAAGACGCATGGCTTTGTGTTGTCTCACTCTACCGGGGAAGCGCAAACATTCAACGCTCCAACTATGAAGTGGTGCAAGATGAGGCCGATGAGTTTGCAATGAAAGAAGATGAAGAACCTCGTGAGGTTTATCGGAGAGTAACCAAACTCGCGGTCTCACTCCGAGATCACGGGAGCAAG
This sequence comes from Triticum aestivum, assembly GCF_018294505.1. Lineage (NCBI taxonomy): Eukaryota > Viridiplantae > Streptophyta > Magnoliopsida > Poales > Poaceae > Triticum > Triticum aestivum. The sequence continues at coordinate 3,648,781 of NC_057806.1, forward strand.
GACACGGATGACAAAGCGCAAATTCCTCAAGGCAATGATGCCCTAACACAAGGCCATGTCCTCCGTCATTCGTCAAAGGCTGGACTTCCACACTTTGACCTCAAGCAAAGTGTTGGATGAGTTTGTGGCCATGAACATTTTGGACAAGACCGCCAACAATGCAGTGCTTCGTTCTCAAAGGGCAAAGAAGCCCAACCTTGCTTTGAAGGCCAAGCTCTACGTTGAAGAAGAAGAAGAGGAAGAAGAGGAGAGCAACCCCGAAGATACAAAGTATGCATATCATGAACACATGGCACTTGCTTCAAGGCAATTTTGGAGCAAGAAAAACTCAAGGCCAAACTTTAACAAAAACAACTCAAGTGGCACGAAGAGCAAGCAACATGTAAGGACTTGCTACAATTATGGCAATGTGAGTCATTTTGTTGCGGAGTGCCCATATGAGAAGAGGGAAGACAATGTTGGCAAGCTCATCCGAAAGGACAAGGCCAAGTCGTTCCCCAACAAGAGCAACTTCACCAAGACGACTCCTCCCAAGGCATTGGTGGTACAAGAAGAGTACAATGAGGATGATGATGATGATGAAGATGGCGAGTCGGTTGCCATGGCCTCAGTTGCCATTGCAACGACTCCACGGGTGTCTATCTTCGACTCACCCAATGAGAGCATCACCGCCAAGTGCCTCATGGCTAAAGCCACCAACAAGGTAACCTCCAACATCAAAACTACCATCATTAATCATCCTTCTTCGACGGATAGCATTGATGAACATGAGGGAGCTAATGTGGAAGTGAATGAGTTTGATGCCTTTATGGGCAAACTTAAGGGTAAATCCAAGAAGCACTTTGTTGCTCTCTTGGAACAACTTGGTGAAGCCAATGACATGATCGAGGCTCACGAAGATACCATCTCTAAGATGGAAGGGCATAGTCGTGACTATGCCGATGAGATCTCGGATCTTTCCAATGCTCTTGAGGAAGAGCATGGTCTTCGTTTGGCTCTTGAGGAGTCACACAACGTTGATCATGCTAAGTTAAAGAAAGATTTTGATCATGTTCTCATTGTTTCTCGTGTGCTAAACTCCGAGAAGGCCGAACTTGAGGTTGATCTTGCTAGACTCAAAGAGGAGTTTGATCTACTTGACAAGGCTCACAAGGTCTTGAAGGGTGCTCATGCTAGCCTCAAAGAGTCTCATGACCAACTTCAAGTAAAGCTAACCAAGGAAAAAGTCACTTTTCCTCGTATGATGTTAATTGATAATGAAAATGCTACTGACCCGTGTTGTGAGCATGTGCATCTTGTTGAGGAGAACGCTAAGCTAAAGGTGCAACTTGAGAAAGGTCTTACGACTTGCATACAAGGCAAGAAGAACCTCAACGACCTCTTGACCAACCAAAAGGGAGTTGTGGCCAAGGAAGGGGTTGGGTACATGCCCGAGTCCAAGAACAAGAAGAAGAATGACAAGACCAAACGACCTCCTCTTCTCATGCAAACCTTTGTGAAGGAGGGAGAGAGTGCTTCCAAGGAGAAGAAGAACAATGCGAAGGGTGGCGATGTCAAAAAGGGCAATGCCACCCCTTCCATCAAAGCCGACTACTTTAATCCTTCTTATGTGTTATGTCGTGCTAGTGATGGCATGTCTATGCCAAATTTGTTGGTTCTCGTCATGAGTATATTGAATGGTCTATTTGGGTTCCAAAGACCCTTGTTACTAACATCAAAGGACCCATTACAAAATGGGTACCTAAAATCAAGCATTGATCTCTTGTAGGTGTTTGCTTCCGGTGGGGGATCATGGTTGCTCGATAGCGGAGCTACAAGTCATATGACCGGAAGCAAGGACTTGGTGGTGGACGTGCACAAGATTCCATCTATGCCCACCAATGTCGAGTGGGGTGACGCCTCATCTTCTAAGGTATTGGGACTTGGCAAGGTAGTCATCTCTCATGATCTCACGATCGAGAAGGTCATGCTTGTTGAGTCCCTTGCGTATAATTTACTTTTCATCCATCAACTTGCAATCATGGGCTTTACCACTTTCTTTGATATTGATACTGTGGCCCTCTTGTGGAGCAAGACTTTTAAAGTAGCCTTTGTTGGGCATGTCGAGAACGGTCTATATGTGATTAACTTTTCGGAGCGACCCACTAAGACCGCGACATGCCTAATGGCTAAAGTTGATGTGGGATGGCTTTGGCATCGCCGTCTAGCCCATGTCAATATGAGATCTTTGCAAAATCTTCTCAAGGGGGACCATGTCCGTGGACTAACGAATGTTAGTTTTGCTAAAGATCGTGCTTGCAGTGCTTGTATCGAGGGATAGCTACATGAGAAGGCTCACCCTCCCACGACTATCATTTACTCAAAGAGGCCTTTGGAGCTCCTTCACTTGGATCTCTTTGGGCCTCCATCCTTCGATAGTATTGGGGGTAGGAAGTATTGCTTGGTGATTGTGGATGACTACTCAAGATACACTTGGGTGTATTTCTTCAAGAGGAAGAGCGAGACCCAACAAACCGTCATTGACTTTGCAAATGAAGCACAACATCAACACAATGCAAAGATCTTGACAATAAGAAGTGACAACGGCACCGAGTTCAAGAACTACACCTTGGATGAGTTTCTTAGTGATGAGGGGATCAAGCATCAATATTCCGCACCTTACACCCCTCAACAAAACGGTGTTGCGGAGAGGAAGAACCGGACGTTGATGGATGCGGCAAGGACCATGATGGCGGAGTTCAAGTCTCCATACAACTTTTGGGCCGAAGCCATCAACATCGCGTGTCATGCATCCAATTGGCTCTACCTCCGCAAGGGCTTGAACAAGACTCCATATGAGATACTCACTGGTAACAAGCCCAATCTCAAGTACTTTCGGGTGTTCGGATGTAAGTGTTTCATTCTCAAGAAAGGTGTTCGGTTGTCTAAATTTGAGGCTAGAGCTTATGAGGGCATATTTGTTGTTTATGCTACAAACTCTCATGCTTACCGTGTCCTCAATAAATCCACGGGACTTATTGAGGAGACATGTAGCGTGGAGTTTGATGAGAATAACGGCTCCCAAGTGGAGCAAAGTGGCACTTGTGATGTAGGTGACGAAATTCCTCCTCAAGCCATAAGAAGAATGGGTGTTGGTTTTATCCTACCCATTGAGGAACCCCTTGTGGCCTAAGGAGAAGGACAATGCTCCACTCAAGTGGAGCCATCACCAACCCAAGGCCCACACACTTCCGAAGAACAACGTGAAGGCCCTCATCCTCAAGAACAAGACCAAGGGCAAGATCATGCTCAAGACGGTGTTGACACACCAAGTGATGCCCAAGGTCAAGTTCTCTCCTCCGAGCAAGTTCAAGAACAAGAACAAGCTCAAGACGACGCTCACGATGATCAAGTGACCACTCCTTGTCTCACCCCCGAGGAGGAATTGGAGCGTCGTGCCGTCAAGGTTGCTTCCAAGCTCTCCACCAAGGATCATCTCATGACGAATGTGCTTGGAAGCTTAAGAAAGGGGGTAAGCACTCGTAGACAATTAGCAAACTATTATGAACATCACACGTCTGTCTCTTGTGTCGAACCCCACAAGGTCTATGAGGCGCTCGAAGATCCGGATTGGCTCAATGCCATGCATGAAGAACTCAACAACTTCGAGCGCAACAAAGTGTGGAGATTGGTGCCAAGACCGACGGGGAACCACAATGTCATTGGAACCAAGTGGATATTTAAGAACAAGAAAGATGCCCATGGGATTATCATTCGCAACAAGGCTCGTTTGGTAGCACAAGGCTACTCCCAAGTTGAGGGTATCGACTACGGTGAAACCTTTGCTCCCGTTGCTCGTCTTGAATCCATTTGCATGTTGATTGCATATGCTTATCATCATAACTTTAAGTTACAACAAATGGATGTGAAGAGTGCTTTTATTAATGGTCCTATTAATGAATTGGTTTATGTTAAGCAATCCCCCGGGTTCGAGGATCCCTACTTTCCTGATCATGTGTATCAACTCGATAAGGCACTCTATGGCCTTAAACAAGCCCCACGTGTGTGGTATGACCACCTTACCGAGTTGTTACAAGACCGTGGTTTTGAAGTTGGGCTAATCGACCCCACTCTTTTTACTAAGAAGGTCAAAGGGGAGTTGTTTGTGTGCCAATTATATGTTGATGATATTATCTTTGGTTCCCCTAACAAAGCTTTCAATGAGGAATTTGCCGCTCTCATGACCTCAAAGTTCGAGATGTCTTCCATGGGAGAGTTGAAGTTCTTTCTAGGGTTCAAAGTGAAGCAAAGAAGAGAAGGAACCTTCATCAACCAAGCCAAATACACTCAAGACATGCTCAAGAGATTCAAGCTAAGTGATGTCAAGCCGGCTTCCACTCCAATGCCCACCAAGTGCCAACTTGACATAGATCCCAATGGTAAAGCGATGGATCAAAAGGTATATCGCTCCATGATTGGATCCTTGCTTTACCTTTGTGCATCTAGACCGGATATCATGTTGAGTGTGGGAATTTGTGCACGGTTTCAAGCCGCACCTAAGGAAAGCCACTATGTGGTGGTTAAACGAATCTTTCGATATTTGGCTCATACCCCAAACTTTGGCTTATGGTACCCAAGAGGAGCAAACTTCAAACTTGTAGGGTATTCAGATTCCGATTGGGCGGGAGACAAAGTGGATAGGAAGTCCACTTCCGGAGGGTGCCAATTCCTTGGTTGCTCTTTGGTAAGTTGGTCTTCTAAAAAGCAAAGTTGTGTGTCTCTCTCGTCCACCGAAGCGGAGTATGTAGCGGCCGGTAGTTGTTGTGCACAACTCTTATGGATGAGGCAAACTTTAAAGGATTACGGTGTCATTTGTGACAAAGTGCCTCTTTGGTGTGATAATGAAAGTGCCATCGAGATCTCTCTCAACCCGGTGCAACAGTTCAAGATGAAGCATATTGAGATTCGGTATCACTTCATCCGGGATCACATTAGGCAAGGAGAGATCGAGCTCAACTATGTCAACACTCATGATAACCTTGCAGATATTTTCACGAAGCCCTTGGATGAAGCAAGATTTCGCGAGTTAAGGCATGAGCTAAATATCATTGATTCGAGCAATGTGACTTGAACCCTTGCACACCCCACCACACTCAATTTGTTCTCTAGTTTAGATGTAGGCATGGACATAGGGAGAGTGTTGTTCTCTCAATGAACTCTCCCTCCCTCCATTATGCATAAATTGATCAAGTCTTTCACATTAGCCATTGTTGATGGTTCTTGTGCTTCAAAGACGAGTGTTGTTCATGGGCCCAAGGTTAAAATCTTCGCGGCGCCATACCTCTTGACTCAAACATAGGTGGCCTCAGCCATCGCCCTCTCTTGAAGAGGTCTGTCTTGGCCTCTTGCTGGTGTTTTCTCTCTTCTTCTTGCCTTTTGTTTTTCTTTCGAGCTAAGCCGTGTTGTTTAGTTACCGTGGCGTGCGGGGCGGTACTACCGCTGGTGGTGCGCGGTACTACCGCTTATAAGTGGTACTACCGCCCCCCAGTGCGGTACTACCGCTGAGGGGCGGGACCAGGGGGTTATATCGGGGCAGTGGGAGGTTTCTTCTCCCCCATACCCATTTGCTTCGCCCCCTCGTTCCTCTTCCTCTCTCCAGCCACGCATCCCCACGGGAGGGCTCCGGCGGATCTTCGTCTCCGGGGCGTCCCTCTCCATTTCCTTCGGTGAAGTCGATCCCCACCTCGTTCTCTTGCCATGGATGCTGGTATTGGCCCCGTTCCTTCTCTCCTTTTGTCTCGTTTTCAGATCTTGTGTCTTAGGG